>NW_017304438.1:6694256-6736998 GCF_001594115.1 Trachymyrmex septentrionalis | reverse complement strand
AGAGAGAGAGAGAGAGAGAGAGAGAGAGAGAGAGAGAGAGAGAGAGGGAGGGAGGGAGGGAGGGAAAGTGAAAGAGAACGAAAAGCGAGAGAGAAGAGTGGCGTGCGCTCCCTGGACACTCTTCGCCAAGGAGCTTTCGCTCAAAGCCGTATTTCACAGCGGAGAGAAGTTACCCGCCACCGTCTTTCCAAGAAAGCCAGATTCGGCGAGAAAATATCTCGGCAATATGCCGGCCGCGATAAATCGCAAGCCCGCATCGTCTTCGTCGGCGTCCCAAGTCATTGTCGTCGTCGTCGTCTGGAAGTTACGTTGTAATTAGAGGGCAGAGTAAGTAACGGGAAAGCTGACGAGGAAACTCAGGACGACCACCGTCGATATTTGACTTTGTCCGAGACAAGAGCTATCCCCCTGGGCTGGCTTCGCGTGGGTTTTGCTCCGGGGTTTTCCGCGGGGAAAAGCGTATCGTCGACCATACTTTCCCACGAATCACGGGCGAGAGAAGAGAGCAAGAAACGCGCGCGAGATACACGGCACATAAGTGCCTTCTGAAACCGAGGCACTTCCGTCTAACGAAAGGTAAACTTTTATCGCAAAGATAAACTCGACGAGACGATTTTTGCCCAGCCGTTGTTCCCTCACTTTTCGCGCAGCTCACCACCGGTTAAAAGGAATAAAGGGCGGTCGACACCTCGGGAGATCGTTAGCTCGAGCGAAGCGCAATGCAGTCTTATCAAAAATAAAATGCAAAAACGCACTTATGAAAAATGTTTCGCCAAATGAGAGCTTATCTTTAAGATTTTATCTTAAAATGTTCTTTTCACACAGAATGAAGATAATCGAGGATCTCACACACGTTCAGTCGTGCATGTCTATATATTGATGGAAGAAATGATTTTGCTGAAGTATCTGTATATTGGAAATTCGAAAATAATTTTGTTGAATCGTCAAAATAATTATATAGAACGCTTAAGCATCGATGATAATGCTGCAAAAAAATTTGAACATTTTAGCATCTTAAAAAATAAACATAATTATTTCGATAGTCCAAACGAAGTTATTTTCAAATCTGAATATCTCTACCTACATTTTTAGACTTACTTCAGCGGAAGAGAATTCTTTCTGTGTATGCTCGTTTAAATGACACATTGTTAAGTATACATTTTACGTTAACAACGGTCCTCTCATCCTCCTTTCCGCAAAAACCTGACTGAAACACACAGCACATTTTTAGATGAAATATTCAATCTCCGTATATGGAGGATAAATATTTGCGGTTTTCTTTGAGAACCGGTTGAAACAGAAAACGTGAAAGGGGAAAGAACGAAAGTATTTTCCCCGCGCGCGTGTTTTGTTGCCAGATTTATTACCACCAGATTATTTACCATCGGACAACGTTAGCCATTGCCGGAGGGTCTGATGAACGGGCGCTTTGTCCGCCTCGAACCTTTTGCTCTTCTATTGAACCATGTGAAGCTTGTAACCCGAGCGTTAAGCCGTCCTTCGACTCTTAGGCGCTCTTAAGATCAAATGAGAGTGAGAAGGGCCGAGATATGTACCCGCTATAATATAATAAATGCCATGCGATGCCCAAATACTGGGTGCATGAAACTTTCCCGCTGCTCTGTCGAAACTCGAATACTTGCGAGTGTCGCGCGATATTTAAGCGAGGAGCGATTTTGAAGCGACAGATGCGCGAGATGCAAAGAAGGTGACGATTACATCCACCC
The DNA here is from genome assembly GCF_001594115.1 of Trachymyrmex septentrionalis. Classification (NCBI taxonomy): domain Eukaryota; kingdom Metazoa; phylum Arthropoda; class Insecta; order Hymenoptera; family Formicidae; genus Trachymyrmex; species Trachymyrmex septentrionalis. The sequence continues at coordinate 6,735,271 of NW_017304438.1, read as the reverse complement.
GCGGATTCTGATTTAGATCCAGATCCGCGTTAACGATTCTGGTTAATCCCACAGTAATTACTTATTTTCCAATTGACCCGGTTCTGCAATGCTTCAGAGTTAATTAGAGTTTAAATGATTTCTAGTTTCTTTATATATTGTTACTTGAGAATGAAGAAAAAGAAGAAAAAGGAAGAGAGAGAAAGAAGATGGGAGACTCGATTAAACTTCAATCAGCTTTAACTAATATTTACGGAAATAAGTAATAAAATAATATTATATTAAGATTCTTAATTAGGATGCACTTTTTTTCACGTATGTGTGTGTGCGTAACATGCAATAATTTAAACAATGTATACGTATTATATATTATTCAAAGTAAACATCACGTTTATTTTTATAATAAAGAGAAATTAAGATAAGTATAAAAGACCAAATATAATCTTGGATAGATCTTTGTTTAATATTTTTATATATACATATATATATATATATATATATATATATATATATATATACATTTTAAATATAATTTCTAGTATGAGATATAAACTGGTTTTAGCCGATTATTCTCGAATTTGAAACGCAGTCATAAAATATAGCTAAAATAATATTATAAATTAAATTAATCTAATAATGATACTAATAAGCTATATGCTTTTAAGCACAATAGTAATCGGTGTGCAGTTTATATAAATAGAAGATGTATTTCAAATTTACACATAAAAAGATATTACTAGACACTAAGATCTACGCCTTGATCGTATTTCTTTCATTTATTCATGTAACAATCTAGATTAACTCATTAAAAATAAATTGCTTGTCATAATAACAATAAGATTTTACAAAGATCCAAAGAAAATACAACACGTACAAAGTATATTCGCATTATTATACGAGTAAGGATTAAAAAAGTCTGGCTAAATAATTCACTATTTCATTACATATTATTACACTAATGGTATCAAAATGAAAATAACGAGAAATTTACTTAATCAAGCTCAATTTTAAGTGTTACACGCATAGATTACGTCCGTACACATCAGTCGCACAAAGGACAATTTACACGTTGTACACAAGTGTTAGTCTAACGTTATTTACGTACAAACGCCTGGCATTGTTGGTGAGTAATACGCGAGTGGATCCATACATCGCGATTCTGCATACAGAGACCTAATTTACTTATTCATCCTATTCGAGGGAGAGATGCCGATCGATTTAGAGCACACCGAGCTGTTTCCAGGCCGCGCCTAACGTATAGCGGAATAATTAAGTTATCGGACATATGTATACCGCGTTATTGACAACTAGATGCGGCCGTCGTTATGTCATTACGGATGCGGAATAGGTGAGCGTATATCGCACGCGACAGACGGAGACACAGATCGGGGGCTACTGTCCAGATGGGCGGAAGGGGGAAAAAGAAAGTAATGATAAGAGTCCGGGGAAATTAAAAATTAAATTGACGTGCTAAGCGAGCTTCCCCGTCCGCGCTTCGCTTATTAACGTAAGCCGGTTTCCAACCGCGAACGAGCGAGACGCCGGCCGTCGCGCCAATTAAGGGCGCCGTGCGCGGCGTGCGTCGCCTCGAAATGAAAAGCAGCCTCCGATTATTCGTGGACACACCTCGTTGAATATCATCACTCTTGGACGAAGCGAACGACGTTCACCAAAAACATGTCCATCGGCACCACGAGACCACTACGTGTATTTTCGATTTCATGCAAACATCACACCATACAACCTGACCGAATGACCGACGAATACTTTTATATGTCTAAGTTTGGATTTATATATAATATATATATCAACATGTATAGCCTTTTTTAAAATAAAATTATAAAAACCACGTAGCAAAAATCGTATGATGGTAGCTATAAATGCCGTGAGACACTTTTCTTTAGATTCTTTCGCTCCAAATAATACACGTACCGCATAAATAAGGAGTGAAGCGGTTGCGTTATCAAATAACACGAAGACGATTGTCTTCGTATAGTTATCTCTCGAAAATAATTGATAAATTATAGATTCTCCTCCGATTTGACCAAATCGCTAATTAAAAGATAGCGATCGCAGAAACAAAGGTAGACATTTCCAAAGGGGAGAAGATATCTTGTCTGTCGATAAAGGCTGGAAAGTAATGAGTCGATGACCGGGTAAAGACCTTTTTGGTGGATAGACGTATTACGTTTTAGTATTCGCTATATATATGTAATTAAACTTTAAAATTAAATTTGTCATAAATTCGGCGTAAATTCGAAATATGTGCAAATTAGTTATACTTCTTCTTCTCTTCTTCTTCTTTGATGCACTGGTTTCTGTCTCTCAAGAAATTAAAGTACTATGTAATTCAAATGCGATGAAACAGCAGAGCTCTTGTGAGCGTGAAGTTCAGTACACAATTGAATGTAATTAGTTGGATATACTTAAGAACTGATGAAAAGATAGAAATATATGTAGATAGCATTGAAATATAATACTTTTATTCAACCGAAAGTGACTTAAAGTGTCTACATCGATGTGATTCTTCACTTAAAAATATTTTGTAGGAAAATCAGTAAAAAAAAAAAAATTGATTTTTTTACGACAAGACGGTGCTGTCCCTGGAGAGTTAATGAAAGCTTTCATGAATATTTCCCTCTTTGCAGCCTTTCAAGTTTTAATATTAAGTATTTAATGAGAATAACTGAAGCTAGAATGGCGACGATACATCGAGGCCATATTATAAATGTTACATATTATAATACGAAAATGAAATTTTATAGCTTGCGGAGTTATTCGAAACGTATCTCGGATAATATTAAACGCAGTATTGAATATAATTCATTTTGTGTAAATATCGATTACATACATAGGTACATCGTTATATTCAGGAATAATTGATGTATTCAAATAACTTCGGCACATAGAGAGATAATGACGCTGTGCTGCCAAAAGAAAAGAAACTATGGGTCGTTTCATGTTTCAGTCCGGCATGTGTATGCGCCGGTTCTTTTAATTTACAGAATTACAACATCGCATTACACACATACATTTAACATAATAATGCGGGACCAGTATATATTTACGAATAATTAACTTAAAACCACCGTCCTCCGGAGATGAAAGAAAAATCCGGATTTGCCCGTTTCATGTTTTACAATCTGCAAACTAGCGTGAGAGTGGAGCTTTAGTCGCGAATATCGCTTTGTCCGCGTATTCCTACACCAGCACTCGGCACTCCGCGAGCGTGTCGGCGTGTTTTGAGACTGGAACGCCCATACGAGGTTCAAGAGTATGGCGGTGCTGTGGTATCAGTATCTCGGTCAAGTACGATGTCACCGCAACCAACCGGTAGGTGCATACAACACGTCGGTCCCTTTGCCGTTGCTCTCTCTCTCACCGTTGGATTTGTTTCTTCTGCGTATCACAATTTTTCCCAAGCGGACTCGTCGTCGTGCGCTTTCAGCCAGCGCGGGGATGCTCGTATCGTGTTACTGAGAGGAGCACGGGAAGCTGCATCGGCGGAACAAGATTGACGATGCGGGAGGATTAACAAGACGCTGACAATGCGCGCACGGACGTCCGCGTGTCGACGGAATTGTCGCGGGATACCCTCTCTAAAAATGTCCAGACTACTCCCGCAGTCCTTGTAATGACACGACAAGAAAACCTCCATGCGCATCACCGAAATGCATATCTTTCATTTAGCTACTACGCACGTTTTTCAGCTCGGGGTAAAGGATACATCTACATCTCCGTTGTTGCCTTAGTAGAATGTTTTTGTAGACAAAAGGAAAAAAAAAAAAAAAAAGTTAATCGCAACGCGAATTTATCGAATTATTGTAAATTGGAGTGGAAAGGAATTTGGTTTAAATTTTTACTTGATGTGTATAATTGGCGGGAAAGGTACTTTTTCAAAAGCACATCGTATCGTAATCCTATATAAAAATGTAAGCTAATATTTTTTCTTTCTTTAGCCAATTGAAAAGATACATTTATTATTAAGCATCGAAAGACCCGCCTTGACTGAATATTAACTTAATTTACTTGTACGTTTCTTGGTCAATTTTCACTCGGTATTGTTTCTTTACGTCGTCTGAAAAAGATATTCTTCCTATATTAGTCATTGCAATTAATATCTCTACATACCTCGGTAAGATGCCTGCATGAAATGAGGGAGCTCTATATTCGAAATCCGACTGAGATGAATATTATTCGCAATAAATTCTTTATAGTGTTTTAATTATATTTTATCCAAAAGTAACGATAATCCAATACTTCGAGTTAAATAACAATTTGTGACAATTTGTGACTTTGATGTCAAAATACAAATCAATCTACTTCTAAATTAATTTCGAATAATAATCTGCACTTAGTAAATAATAAATTAATTTTTAATAATAAATTTAATTTAATATATTTTCTTGAGTCAGATTGTTTAACTCCATTGTTTTTATTAAATTAACGATATATTGAATAGGAACAGCAGCGAGCTATGAAAAATGATTAAAAATAACTCAAATTGAGTATAATTAAAAATAGGCATTATAAATTTAACAGTATAATAAATTGCTTGTTAATTTAATTTGTACACAAAAAATTGTAATATTTATGCAAAAATATTATTAAGCATCAAAACCCGCCTTAATTGAACGTGACCTTCTTCACTCATTTGTATTAAACATGCATACGTATCATCCAATCCATCATTCCTCGTATGCGTCGAATCGCAATGTTGTTTCACTATCTTATAAGTCTTCTGTATGTACGTTATACGGCCTCCTCAGCCTTCGAGACTTACGTATGTCGGAATATTTTCCGGAAATCTAGTAACAAGGCATTTCCAACGAGCAACGACGTATAGATGGAGCGAACGGCAGAAAGCAGCGAGATAAAGGAGAAGGACGGGGATAACGGCTGCAATAGTAATACCAACGATAACCAGAAAGGCAATTCAATCCGAATCGGCAAAGATAGAACCGAATCGTTGCTCCCAAACGTTTCCATTACCCGGAACAGGGAATGAGAAAAAAAGAACGCGAGTGTGGTACCGGAAACGCGACACTGGGTAATCGCCTGGCTATATGCGCGCAATACGTAGCACCGACCGGATAGGGTCCAATCCTGTTCTAGAACAAGTTGTAGCGGGACTAGTGGGACACTGATACCGGAGAACCGTTATTCAAGTTAATCTAGAGATAAATTAGGTAATTAGTAAATTAAAAAAAATAATACATTATCACACATTATGCTTGTTTAGATACGCTCTTGTGATAAACGGATGGGAAATAGTTACAGTAGTCGAGAGAAATGAAAGAAAGAAGTTCGCTCTCAATAAGATCGTTCATCTTGCGATTCTGCGAAAATCACAAACGTATATTTTTTCGCAGATACACCCCGCGGCTAACATCATACGATGATTCGTCGACAGGAAATATGGAGATTTTCTACAAGAGATGGAACAAGTAGCGAGAATCTTCGAGTAACGCAGAATATCATCTGCTGGCTCTTTCAGGCTCTTCCGGTATTATATGACATTTTAGTCTTCTGCTACTATACAATCCATGAATAGTCGTTTTCAAACCATAATAAGAAATGCACAAGGGATATGTGTAATCGGCTTTGGTTGCAGCAAATGTCTCAAGTCCCTGTCCAAGTTATATACTACATATATATATATATATTTACATAATTTGAACAGAGATTTAAACAATCAACCGGCAAAATTAGTAAAATAAAATGCTTGATATTTTTAATGATCTTTTAACTAATCCTCTTTAATTACAGATGTACATATTCAATAATATATACCATATATATACATATTTTTTTATTTGTGTGTATACTATATATAGAATATAATTATATATGTGCATAGTTAAAGAGTAAGTGATTAAAAATACTAGTAATTTTATTTTAACCGATACAAATCTTTTTTTCCCGAAAAGATGGAAAAGGCAAATTCGGCGTCGTTTATGAGAGTTTCTTAGGTACAAAAAAAGGACACAGATACAAGAATATCTCAGATATATAGGATCGCTTCCGCCTTGCACTAAGGAGAAGCTGTACAAGCGGGTTAGAAGCTATCCTGTAGAAGCTGCATAACGCTAGCAATATCCTCTAACGGGGCAATGTAGGATAATCGAGGAATTAAAGTCTCAGGCGGTGATTTCCTTCGAGTATTGTACGAAGCACAAGCCGCGAGCATTATTTCCAGCCTTCTTGCCGCTTCGTAGATAGAACTCACAATTAGTTAGATAAATCGCGTTACGATCAAGTTATCTATAGAAACTTATATATAGTTATATGACGAAACCTTAAAACCGTCCTCTAATTCAGCCGTCTCATCATATAGACATATGGAGCGGAATAAATCAACCAACTATAAATTGAACAGAATTTAAGAATTATTTAAGAAGCTTAGAAAATTATTTAAAAATAGCGAGTTTAAAAATAATTTAACAAATTTATCTCACTAATTGCAAAATTATTTAAAAGTATAGCGTTGTATTTGAAAGTAATAAAAAAATTAGATAAAATAAAATTAGTTATTTTCCATTCTCTCTCTGTGTGTGTGTGTGTGTGTGTGTGTGTGTGTGTGTGTGTGTGTGTGTGTGTGTGTGTGTAATGAAAAGATAGATAAAATAAAATCAATTATTTTTCATTCTATACACACACATACGCGTCATTGTAATAATTATAAATTTTAAAGAACCATAATTAGTTTACAGAACCGTTTTATTCAAGAATAACTTTTCATTGATTAGATTAAATTTAAAATCATATATGTCTATGCATATATTTACATAAGTATATAAAGTCTAACTCGGCGAATTTTCAAATCGCTGATATCTTTGAAAATTTCAATCTATTTAAATATTTGTACTTCACCATTTAACGGACATGAACTAATATTCGATCGGAAAAAAATAATCCGTTAAAAAAATGTATATTTTAAGAGTTATATAGAACAACATCCGGTTGGGTCTCAGAATTTCGTGTGTCAAAATATAATTTGTAGATTTAGGATCATATGAAAAATGTCAAAATGGAAAAGCGCAAAATTTGCAGAAACATTTATCGGCTTACATTATTTCTTTAGGATCTGTTGTTTTTGCTTTGATTTTCTTCAAACACGAAAAACAACCCCGAGATCGGATACGATGATAAGAGTTAGTCTATTGTGAGTGGCATCGGCATTAACCTTTCGCGCCTCTGGCCAAACCCACGATGTATAGATGCACGAACAATAGTGGCAAATACGAGAGTATGTCGGATCGAACAAGCTGGTCCTGTTGATTCCACACTAAGGTACGCGGTTAATTCTCCGGTGGAGTGTTTCTGATAGGCACACAGCTTGTTAATGGCTTTATAGAAACTATTGTGAGATTACACAATCCATAGGATATCTCGTAACTGATATACTATCAGATATGGATCAGATATGGATCAGATATAAATAATTTTACATGAAGAAAATAAAAATAAATATGGATAATGTGTCCCGAAACAAATAAATGAAAAAAAGTAGGTAGTGAGAGACGATCGCCGTAAGTAATGCACGAATATTTTTGATAATGTATATAGTTAATCCTCAATTACAGCTATAAAAACTATATTCTAAAGCGTCCTTTTTGAAATAGAAGTGAACCTTCGCTTTACGGCGATTAGAGGAAAGTTAAAAATTTTTTACTAATATTTTCACTAAAAATTTTTTACTTTACACTTTTACAAAAAAATTTGTTTACTTACATTTTTACTAAAAAAATATGGACGTAGATTTATAACACTACGGATGCATTTACTTTAGCACTTATAACGTTTATAAGCATCATTTGTTCAATATTTGATCGACAACAAGGATAAAATATGCTTATAGCGTATGAGCTTATAAAGCGAACGCACCCTGTAGTTGTTAAATATCATCATCACAGCGTCGATATAGACAATATGATATAAATTTAACTGTTAATATTAAATCGTTTAAATAATGATGTTAATCTACACTCATAGTATTGATCCACATCACGTTGGTGTTTTACATCAATGTATTGAGTGAAAATTATATAAATACCGCATGATATTAAGTTTATATTTTCAAAGTATACAATTCAGAAATCTCATAGTGCCAATCGTACAGATCGTTTAAAAGGTTTCGCTTTGGATCAAACGCCTCGTTGCTATAGTTTAGGATTAATAATTACCAAGGTCAAAGTGCCGCGTTATTTTCAGGACTATAATTATAAAATGTGTAAATATTGTCAAAAAATAATCATGCATCGAACAAAATAAGTTAAGGCTCGTAGGTGGAGGAATAGTAGGGGGAGGAATAAAACGTTGTACGGTAAAATGGAAAATCTGTTTCAATGGGTTGTTTAAACGAAAAATGTTGAAACAGTGTCCATTCGTTTGCTTTAAATCGGTCCAGCATGAGATAGCGTATTCTGTGTTGCGCTAAAAATAATCGATCTATTTCAAAATAATTTCTGGGATGATCAAATTTTGCGCAAAATCCAATTACATCGAGTTTCGCGCCATCCTGATTCGGCGATGGTAGTCCGATTTCGTGGCGAATACGCGACGTGCGATCGTGCCGTTTACTCGCCGAGCGCGCTGCTCGCTCTCTCGGTACGATATTTCTTTTCGCTCCCTTTACGTCCGTCATCCTGTCCGTGTCTTCGTCGCTTTTCCATACGCAGGCATTCATCGTGTGCGGTCGCGTTAATTGAAAGTTACGTCGGTCTACTTGATATTTGACACCGAATTCGACCTCTCCGGCTATGCTACTGCTGCTGTTGGGAGATTCACGGAGAGCTGGACGCAAGATATTTTTAGTTCGCGTGCGCGTGTTTAGAAAAAGTTACCGAGACGCGACAAGTAGACAGACAGGCGCAATGATGTCGGATAATTTATGTTTGTTTACTGTCGACTCTTGCTACTTTTCCACGTTTATTTTTTTTCTTTTTTTCTTTCTATAACATACATTTCACGTACATGCGCCATAATGTGATATACAGAACAGTTGAAGCATTTTTATTCCGTTTGAATGTTACTAGGAAGAATACTGTCCATTTCAATATCGATTACCTTTGTAAATGGTAAATTAATAAAAGCCAGAGAATCCATAATAAACGTTAATTTTATGGTCGGGAAAAAATATAACGCGGTTGCGTGTAGAACTGTGTGTATTCATCAGAGATCGTTAAAAGTGACATATATTACTGCTTCGTAATGTTTAAAGCGAAGCATTGCAGGAGATATCTAAACAATGGCAGTCAATTACGTTCGAGCCATTTGTCCATTGGAAATATCTATTTCCGTTTTACAGTGTACGCGAACAACATAATTAATTATCGCATATAATATTAAATTACTTCATCGTATTCTAGTTTCCTCCTAGTTGCATTAACATGCTTAACGAATTCAATTTGCAAAAGTATCTGCCAATACTGACAGTATTCAAAAAGGTAAGCGGTAAAATTAAATTTTTGCCCTCTTCCAAAATTTTACACAAATAAAAATTAAAAAAGGAAAAATAAAGTTTCTCGAAAAGTGGAAAGATTATTTTTCGATTTGATAAAATTTACTGATTAACCAAATAATACAGGTAAAAGAATACATTCTTAATCAAATTTTGTTTCACAGTTCTTAAAAAAAAAAAAAAACTAAATATTTTGTGACGATTTTAATGATTTTTTTAAAACTACTTTTTTGTGACAATATTTTGATCAGTTTTCTTTGAACGATTGATAAGGTAATGTTTAATTCATTTATGCATAGAGAAAAATATATATACTGTGTTTCAATTTATAATTGTTTCAAGTAAGTATGTCAAAAGTTCATACATCCACAAATTTATTATTATAAATTTATTACAAGTATCAAATTTATTTAAAATATATTCTAAATCCTAGGAAATTTAATATATTTCAATTAAGGTTATTAAAACAAACTCGATTCTTATTATACAAAGTCGCTTCTTCGATTAATTTTATATTATAAAAAAAAATTAATTCTTGTTTTAAGTACATGATAATGACTTTTTCTAAAATTTCTAATAAGTATATTTTAAAAGTATAATCAAGAAGATATTCAAACTATATTATTAAGAAGATTCTTTTTGTTAAAATTAAGTTAAAATTTTGTTAAAATAGTTATTTTAAATAACTCTTACTTAAAAGAAAAAAAATTAATTAAGTAATCCCTTTTCTTAGCAGTAGAGATATTTTTCTGTGAGAAACGTGAAAATCAGAGTTTTGTCATTTTTTTAAATAAAAGATCAATATATTTAGTCATTCAATTTTTTTTTCTTGTTAGTATCCGAAGTTGTACTTTACTTAGTAATCATTATGCGTATAAAACGGTGGAAAATATGCTGCAAGATAATTAAATTGGAACAGAGAAATTAAATTGGAAATAAGTAGATTAATTTCTTCATACTACAAAATTTGTCGTTTAATCCAATTTGGCTGGCAATAGAAGCAGGTGTACTGGACAGCCTGAAAGAACATCATTCCGCGTGCTGTACGTGCTATATACTGGGAATTCTTATCGCGGACGACTTTCTCTACTTTTGCGATAGTCGCATGCTCAGGTAGACGCCACTGTTGTGTATTAAACATCGAACGACGCAGATATACAGTTTATTTTTCTTTCGACAGTTGTGACATCTCGAAGGTAGCCCGATCGAAGTACCGGATATCACAACGTAAATATAACGAGAGAAGTGAGGAAAGAAGAGAGAAAAGTATGAGAAAAAGCGAAGGGAGAGACGCTGTTTCGTTGCCGTGACGCGCGATGATACTATCGCGTTTACAGGCCATTGTGGCTCGCGGGCTACCGGCGATATCTAGATTTCCATCCAGAACAGTAACTTCGGCGTGCCGACGTGAGTTAAGTGAAGTAGACATATGTCTTCGCGTTTCTCTTTGCGTGGGATAAGCGTGCGTGCATTTCAATCTCGTGGTGGAACAACGAAATAAAGGAATGTCACGCGCACCAATAGTTTTTGTCAGATTTCATAAACAGAAATACATATTTTTGAGCAACTAAAGCAATATTTTTCGCAGTAAATTATTAGCAGGTTTCAGATTCTCATTAACATCAGATTATTATTAATGTTCTTATAAAGATGCTTATTAACATCAAATATTGCTTGTGAATTTAATATGTGATGTTTACTACTCTGGTTCTATTCTGTGCAGTTTGTAGAATCAGTTATATTACACAGAAATATTTAAGATCTGCTTCCCCCGGAAATAGGATTTTTTATATTTAATATATCAGGTGTAGTAAAAAGTCATCGCGTATTTTTTAGCTCAAAGTTGCATATACAATATCTTCGTCGATAATAAATGAAATTCAAATTTAAAAAAAGGGTTTTAAAGCTTGAAATCTCTACTTTTAAAAGCTTATCACATTTTTTAAGTTTATATGAGTTTGATAATTTTTACATACCAAAAACTACGAGCTGAAAAAGACGAAAAATTTTCTTCTCACTTTGTGGATTTGTAACGTGTCCAAAACGAATTTGAGAAAATTTTCGATTACATATCGTGAAAGCTTGATACTTTCCCTACAAAATCGTTTTTTTTAAATATTCCTACGACTTTTGATTACTGAGTTATCGCGGATTAAATAAAAGAATTATTTTGACTTTAATTGCTCACACACATAACTCCATTAAAAATTGTCGTATTGTATAATTTAAAAAAGAGATTTTTAAAGCTGAAACTTTACTCTATTAAGATATATTTATATTGTTGGTAAGAAAGTAATTGCGGTTTTTACTGATAGATGTCTTTTAAAAATACGCGATGACGTTTTACTACACCTAATATTTTTGAACTAGTTACTACTCATTACTTCTCTTAGGATCATGGTACACAGAACAATGTTTTTTTTTTTTAAATAATAAGACTTTTTACATTGACTTTCACAAGATAACAAAATTAACCATTGTACCTTCACCATTTTCCGCGTGATTAGCTTTCGTTAGAAAACCCTTTAATTAGAAACTAGCCATAAAAGCATGTCATCCATGTTCTGACCAAATTCTGCGAGTGAGAAAAGATACGCTATCTCGCTCTGCAATTGTACAACAAAAAAAAAAAAGATTGTGTTACCTCGCTTCAATTAAAATAAATTGTCAGAAAATAACAGACCATTCAAAAGCGATTCTTACGGTCAATTTAGAGAGTCTCTAATCTTTCCAAGCTAAAGGTTATAGCACACAAAAAACATAAGCAGTATAAGCAAATCAACATTAAAAAAATAAATTATATGTTGATTTGCTTATATACAATAGATAGAGTTTAACGAGATAAAATAATTTCTTTTTCAAACTTCAATCACCAAAATTCTACTCTCTAAATCTGAATCAGTGGATAGTCACTAATTACCCAGTGGCATACTTGGCGCACTGGATAATCAATAAAGTTCAACTGAAATTGGAAGAATGTTTGAGTTTATATTTATTATATAATTAAAATACTGATATTTCCATGTTAATTTCAATCTTCTAATACATTCACTGAATTTATGCACTAAAACAAGATTAGTTAAATCACATAATAAAGATTAGATAGGTTAAGAATCTCACATTTCATTCATTGATTAGTGGCATATTTGACGCACATATCAGTGATTATCCACTGTTTCAGATTTAGAGACTCCCTTTTTTTATTTATAAAAACGACTTAAAATGTGTCTCTCTCTCATTCTTGAAGAAGATTAAGAAACAAGTTATTTGATTGACGGACTGTGATGTTAAATTAGTTTACTTTTGACTTCCTGACAGAGTAAGCTTTTCCTAACTCATTCACGGTAATAATTAAAAAAAAAAAAAAAAAATCACATTTTTTTTTAGTTATACCGAACGTAAGGGAACATAGGTTCTAAGAAGGCAGCGCAGTATTCATTAAATTTGTTCCCGTCTCGTTTGCGAAAGTAGGCTTACCGGGGCTTAATGAAAATTATGGAATCGCTACGGTGTCTCTAGAAAGCCAATAACGTCGCGGTCAATGGAACATGAGCCGCATCCGGGATAGAAACTAGATCTGGTCGACTGGCCTCGTTAAGCCAGCGGTTATCTATGGGCGCGCGACGTAGGGCAACGCTGGTAATTCGGGCTTCGGTATCGTTTGCGGTGCGCGATTAGACGGAACTAAGACACTTTAGCTTTATGATACGTGATCGATGGAGAAAGGGTGAAAGCGCGAAAACGGATGCGCGCGCGGAGCTACCACGCGCTTCATTAAGAGGATACCGTACAATCTCGAGCGCGGGAAACCGTCCCAAAATGATTTAGCGGGATAATGTCGATACCCTTGTCGATATCTATGATTCATGAAACGTGTATGAAATAGTTTGGTTGCGCGAGACGTCGTCGGTCGGGGAAGGTACGTGAGACGATCGAGTATCAGCACTCCACTTACGTGTCGCGCTTGTATCGTCTGAGAAATAGGAGAGCTGCGCGAGATTCTCCGCTTCCTCATCCAGATATTCGCGACGTAACCGCGTTGCGCGCAAACAGAAAATTTTCCTCCTACGCTGTAAGAATATTTCGTACCGAAGTATTCTTACCTACCGTATCTTTACTCACAGCCTTATGTGCAAAGCCGAACTCTGTGTGCAGTTTCTGCAAGTGAAATTCTCGAGAATGAAGACACTTAAAATATTTGGAGATATTTTGATATCGGTTCGAATACGGTTCGTCAAAGTTTAACAAAATCTGGGAGATATTACGTACTGATTTATCTGCTAGCTCGCGTTCACGATATCTCAGGAATTTCCGTCGGATGATCAGAAAACTCAAGTTTTGCTGGTCGTGCGAAACCCGTTCGATCGGCAAACGGAGAAAAGATGAGGCGCTCAAGACCGTCGTTTCGCGAAATTACTGCTCGTATACTTGTTCAGCGACGATGATAAATACCGCGAGTCATTGCGAGAGTTCCATGCGAACGGGTTTCCGCACGCACGTGATTATCTCGACGGTAGTTCTAGATGGAAGAACAGGAAATTCGACAAGTTGATATCTGGTTTCTCTCTCGCGATCTGATCTCGTGCTTAATTCCCTTAATGGGAATAAAAATAAAATGACGTCGTTAACTCAAATATCACGCATTCGAAAAACGTTCTGACGTTTTTCTCTCTCTCTAAATAAATTCTACACACACAGAAAAATATCATTGCTAAGAAAAGTGATTAATAAAAATTAATTTACTTTTTTCCTTTTAAGCAACGTTTAAAGAATATTTTCTTAATATTCTTAAAATACACTCATTACAAATTTTATTAAAAACTCATTGTTATGTACTCGAAATAAGAATTTATTTTCTTTTGAAGAATATTGTGAAATTGATCGAAGAAGCGATTTATATAATAAGCAAACCGAATTAATTTTCATTTAATAATCTTCATTAAAGTATTAAGCTCATTACGATTTTCAGAATATATTTTAAATAAATTTAATGCTTGCAAATTTACGACAGATTTGCAAATGTATGAATTTTTGAAATATTTAAATCAAGTCGTAATTATTATTTGCGTGCAGTATTTATTTTTGTGTGCAACGCATCTTGTTTTCAATATCTTGTTCTCAATATCATTAGCATTGTAACACAATCTATCGGGTCTTTTGCATCATACATTTAACGTATATTACACTTTGTTAGTTTTAGAAAAAAGGATAAAACTTTTTTTACTCAATATATCAACTTACTTTCTTGACATCTCAAAGTCTAAATGTGTACACGAGATGTGTATTAATCGCGCGGCGTATAAATAAAATGGTTGTAAAACCATTCACTTACCGACTTAATATAATTAAGCCAGAGGCTGAGAAAGAACGTCTTAGCCTTTCTCGAACGAAAACGTTTTAAAGAGCAGAGGTCAACGTTTGTACGTCGCGTCTCCGCAATAGCTTCCTTCCGCGCGACGCTAAATAGCGCAGCTCCGTGTATAGTGAGTCGCGGTATTAACAGCCCGTGAGAACGGCCCGGTTAGGTTAATGGCATCGTAGGAGGAAGTGCGCGATTACAAAGTCGCCTCGTTGCAATTTTCTCTCTTTTTTCCTTTTTTTTTTTTTCCATTCGCCTCCCCCCTCTCCTCCCCCCCCTTCCCCTTTTGTCCGTTTTATATCCTCCCGCGCTGGTCGCATCAGTCGGCACTTGTTATCGCGTCCTCCGCATCGAGAAGCGTCACTCGAGGAACAATAGCATTGCAGCACCCGATCATTAACGAGTGATGGGACAGGTTCAAAGATCCAACCCATCCGTCCCGACACCATCGTGCACGACAACGAGGAATTGGAAATTGCCTTCGCCAGCCCTGTAAGTCTCGAAATGATGATTATTTCGAGCAATGATGGAGTTACAAGGCCTGAAGCTGTTACGCACGATTCATCGATTGTTCCCTACCTTTTGCTTTCTCTCGGATCGTCTGCGACGCTTCTTTCTCGATCAGTTTTCGATAAATGTTCCTTATTAAAAATCCGCGTAATAATTTATATGCTTCCGTATTACTGTATTTTGCAGCAGTTTTTATTAATCTATTTTTTAAAGTCGTGCTTTTTTGTAGATTTTTTTTTTCGCTATAAAAAGATCTCCATGCGAATAATCAAATATACTCTTAATAAATCTGAATCAGTGGATAGTCACTAATTACCCAGGCATACTTGGCACTGGATAATCAGTAAAATTCAACTAAAAAAGAAGGAACGTTTGAGCATTATAGAACTAAAATATTGATATTTGCACATTAATTTCAATCTTCCAATATCATATTTATTGAATTTATGCACTGAAACAAGATAGGTTAGAGATCTCATATTTCATTCACTGATTACCAGTGACATACTTGGCACTGATATCAGTGATTATCCACTGATTCAGATTTATAGACTATTTTTACTGTTTTATAAATTACAAACGTCTATGTATGTGTACATATATAAAGAATTCAAAGTTTTTAAAATTATATTTTTAAATCGAATCATTATTTCAATGGATATTGTAAAAATGTCAATATAATGTTCATAAGAAAAGCAATAAAATTTCGAGGATTTATATTCTCTTCGCGATTCGGGTTAAATTTGTAATAATTTTCATTTTACGCGTTTATATATCCTAAAAATCTATCTCACATAAATCGAGACTTATAAAATCGAATTTGACAATATCTAAAATATCTAAAATAAGCATCTTTTCGCAAATCAAGAAAGTAATCATTCAAAAAGATTAATCATTCAAAAATAAGACGATCAATAATTACTGAAAGTTTTATTGAGTTTTTCTGAATACTATTTTGAAATATCTTTTGTCGAAGTACCATTGTGATGAATATTTACCAAAATAAAAGTTTCTCTTTGCAACCAAATAAGAATAATGACGGACGGCGTCTATTCTTACTTAATAAATTGTACTGACGTTCCATTTCTTGGGCCACGTTCAGACCGCCGTTTTCGATCTATACCGGGTATATTAGCTTCGATGTGAAGGGTATTCCTTAATTAACTCGGTCCGTACACGAGGAGGCGGCCAGCCTGTAAAAGGCGAAGATGGTAGGAAGATGGCGTAAGGGCGCCACGTAGCACTCGCTTTTCATTTGGACGATGGACTTGCGCACCGATGCACTTTTACAAATTGCACGATACTTGAACCAGCTTCTCTCGGGGTTTCGATTTGGGATTTGGAGGGTACCGCCGCGCCGCCGACTCAAGGCATAGGAAATTCTACGAGAACGCCGAATTCGGCAACAACTTACTTGTGCACCGTGGCGTGGCGGCCCGATAAGTTTTTATCGTAACAAGTTTCAGGCGCGTTCTGTTACTCGCGGATTCATCTGTGATATGCCAACTACGACGCAATGTCAAACTTGGAATAATCTCGTTACCCTTTAAGTAGATAGGTAGTCGTAGCACCTCACGTATAGTTATCTTGAAAACTTTGTTCTGGTAAAGGAAAATAAAGTGTTGCTCAAAAGTCTTGAAGTTCATTTTTACATTCCTTTATCTCATCAAGGTTTAGATAAAATAAATTTAATTCTATACACGCTACTAAAAAATATAAGTATAAGAATAAAATTTATTTCTGGTATTCTAAGCACTTATATTTCTACCTATATTCATGGAAAAAAATTATTTTTTTATGAACACGAAAAAATTAAAAAATTAAAGTGTCAAATTTGTTTGTTGTTTGTAACAAATGAATTTGCATATTTGATAAATGTTTTGCATTTGTCGCAAATTATTTTTGTAGCGAATACAAAAAAAATAAACATTTTTACACCTGCAATTTGCGATCCCTATATTTGCAAGTGGAATTTATTATTATGGCATAGAATTAGCGTTCATAGCGAATTTTTTTCTTTCCGTGTCTACTTAACCCAAGAATAGTTACCTATTTTTTTTTTACGTAAATAATTACTTAGAGTACCTTTATGCCCCAATTAAAATCATTATTATTAACAACATAGCGTATTGTTAATTATTTTTCGATTTATTAGTATTTGAGAACATTATGGATATAAATTTAATCATAATTTTTTGAAAAGATATAAGTAAAAATTAAACAAGCATTGAAGAAGCACATTAAATAATTTACCGTGACAGTATTTTAAAAAAATAAATAATTCAATTAATATAATGCTTATTTATACAATTTGTCGATAGAATTACATATTTAAAGGTTCGTAAAGCGAATAAAATATATTAAATAATATCCATACAAAATAATATTTTAGAATTCACATTTTTTCGATGCTAAAGTGTAAAAATATCTTGGGCGATTTTTTATGGACTAATATAACGATCCTTGGATCGTTTCGGACATGATACGATAAAATTTAATTTCGTAAATTCTCCATTAACATTAGAGCGCATATCTATAGCATATTTTTTTATCCTTTTTATATTCTATGTTAAAAATATACTTTTTATTGTACTATTACTTGATTGCATTCTCTAGCACGAAAATTAGACCGAAATAGCTGTTTATCTAATCACAGATATTCTCGACAGTAGTAATTTAGACTTTTAATAATTCGTGTATCTTATTAATGCATATATTATGTTTCAGCTAAATGTTCGAAATATTGAATATAGTGCAAATGGAGTGTTTTTGGCAACGTAATAATTTTTAAAAAATATTATGACTAAAAATATTGCGCGTGTCAAGTGTCGCCTAAACGCAACAGTAGCTTAAAAAAAAAGCAGAAAAATTGTGATAAAAATTGCTAACGGTTTTCTAAAGCGTTAATTTTTCGTGAGTTTAGCTTAATCGCCTGGCAGTACAATATTTCATTCTTGTTGCTAAAACACAGTAATTTTTCGCGTTATCCTGCCGCAAATTTTCCAACTATATCCGGCTTTGCTCTTTTCCCGCATCTTCGGCGGAACTCAGGCAGATGCTCTCACAATGGTGGCAATAGTATCAACATCGGAAGCTGCACGGTGCGCCACTCAATGGGATACCAGGTACCAAACGTTATTCGGTTCAAGGGAGAATAGGGAGCGTACTTATATGTGCTCCCGTTGAAACGTGTAATGAGAAGTAGCGCACTGAAAACCAGGCTGTATTCGCGAGTATATTCGCGAGGCAGAAGTAAGAATATAGATAGAATTCGCTCGGATAACAACATGTTCCCCTTTACTTGGGGAAGATTTTAATCGCAACGTTATTGTTGTTCTGTCGGTGGCAGTTTACTGAAGTATCTAAAAATTTAGCTAGAGATCTAAAAATGATTTTATTGAGCCATCAATATATAATAATTAAGATGCTGAAGCTGATTATAACAACTTTTTACAATATTGCTCAGTATGCTTGAATGTTTTATATAATTATTTTAATAATAAAATTATTTTCAAATCTGTACGTCTTTCTAAATTTTGACATAAAAAGAACCGTTTGCTGAAGTATTTGAAAAAATTAGATGTATCTAAAAATAATTTTATTGAATATATCAAAATAGTTACGCGGGAAAACATTCTGGCAACTATAGTTTAAACGTCAAACATAATTATTTTGATAATCCAAACAAAATTATTTTCAGATCTATCTAATTATTTTCATATCTAACTAAATTTTTAGGTATCTCAACAAAATCGTCCTTTCCTTGCGAAGATAAAAGTAAAAAGCCGGAAAACAAATTAAAAAAAAAAAGAATATTTATTCATTCTCGCACGGAATGCAAGAGACTCCCGGCCGAGGCAATATTTTTCGCAATAAGTTTATTACAGTTTTTTAAGATTTGGGAAATATAGGGGAATTATTAATATTTCAGATTGATTGCGTTGAAAGTCCGACAACCATATCGGCACACAATTATCATTTCTGAAATTAATTAATTCAAATATATATAGTAGTTCAACATCTTAACATTCAGACCGGAGTGGCGCTTCGTATCTAAAGTAACGTATTTAACATAACGGTCTTGTTTCCACAATCATATTAAAAAAAAAGAACTTAATACTTGAATCATACTTGATCAATGCCTGATGTATCTGGACAAAATTGTATGTGGTGCCATACCATTTATTTTTCGATGCGACGCCAAAATGTCGCGATAACTATTAAAACCAATGTAAAAACGTATATATATTGTATGCCGCATTTCGCGGTGGTCGAGCATGGAACAAAAATCACGAAAAATTTGGAGTTATCCCCCGGGGATACCGTGTTTAATAAACATAGAGCCCGTTTTATAAAATCGGCTTGGCGACACAAATCGACGGCGCGACGAACTCGCAGCGTGATTGCTACGACAATTGGGATATCGATTGTTTCACCATTTCTCGTAACAAATGTTTCCGTCCTCGCCCACCCGGCGTCGGCTTGGCTTCGCTATTTTCATGGGAAATGTCAAGTACCGCCTCGAGTGTGCGTGTATTCTTCGACAAGATAATCTGGATGAGACTGTCAACGGACTGGAACGTTTCTCGTGGCGCACCGTGTCCTTCCGGTGCATCCGCAAAACGAAGTTGCGTTCCGCATAAAAGAAGATCGTTCATTCTATAAGCCTAAAGAACGGATATTTCCTTTCGCCCCGTCGTACCGGTTATATATACCGCGATTCTTTGATCTCCGAAAAAATTCAATTTGCCTGAAGATTGAACGACGACGGTCACTGAACCGCACCACAGACGCACGGATCTTCCCTTCTTGCGAAAATCGCTCACAGCGCGGAAACGGATCGCGACGAAAACGTTTGCCCGGGCTATCTTCTCCGGTGCTCCTTAATTCGGCGTATCGAGCCGTATTTTAATCCGACGATATTCAATTCCGTCTGCGCGAGGGAAAAGGAAATCGAAGTCTGTATCGTCAAGCCATGCCAGCGGAATATTGTAAACTTTGGAACGTGACGTCTCGATGAATGCGGTATAAAATATTCGTCGTTACTTCCCGGAGAGAAACCTGACGGACCCGCGGAGTCTTGTTGACTCGGATGAAGTAAACAGGAAAAAGCATATGCTGCCCACTCGAAGTGGGATCAATAAATAATAGCTTGTTACGAGAACCGGGATCTGCGACTTCTTAGCAGTAACTTCCCGACCGACTGAAATATACTTAGCGCAATGATCGCGACGACTATCAGCTTGTTTGGCTGGTATTCACCGACTTTTGGAGACAAACAGTTCTCCGGATTGTGAGGCGAATTTTCTCTTCAAGTTCTATTGTTATTGGCTCTCATCAGTATGCGCGTGGTGTAGGATTGCCATCCAGTCAGAAAATCGTAAAAAAAAAAAAACAAAAAAAAAAAAAACAGATTGCCATGGACTGTGTATGTGTGTGTGTTCTCTTGTAATAGCATTTCGAAACTGACCCCGCTTCCACAGTAATTTTCGGTTCGCAGTACGTTTTGTTGTACAAATATGCCAATATGTTTTCACCAAAATAATTAGTGCTCGCGTAGTATAAAGCTAGTAGTATAAGCGAGTTTGTTCCAGTTTACTACAACGTGAAAATAGACTAATATAGTCATAGTCGTTTAATATGCTATGGGGCGAAGATATTCAACACAGTGGCTCGCAAACCCATACGAGCTCCAAGCTCGATATTTTAGCGCGTAAAATGCGACTATAATACGTACGTACATTTCTTCTCTTTCTAGTAAAATATATATTAATATTTCATTTCTAACACGTAAACATTTTTTAGTATTCAGAAGTTCCCGAATAAAAATATGTGTTAACAACATATTAAAAATGATTCGTGAGGGGAAAAATATTGGGAACCACTGTTTCAGAATATTATGCTTGTTTAAGTGACATAAATGTTGTATAATACATTGATTAAGCGATGAGAGACATAAACAGAAATAAATATACAATAATAACGCAATAATAACGAGCTAACTAAGCAATTAGAATAATTATGGATAGTATCGATATAAAATGAAATTGCGTGATCATCCTTAATGAGAATAAGTAGAGATTAATGTGAGCTTAAAACGTGACAATTATAATGACAGAATAATTGGTAAAAAAAAGGTATAAGAAATCACATAGCATATAGCATATTCGGATTATTGGCGGAATTAAACCCTTGTCGCAAATTAAATCGGCTGACACACGTAGTTCTCTCGAGACGTAAATTTACGTTCTAAATTACAAAATATACTCGACGTTGAAAACTTGAAACTAGAACTTTCTCATGAAAGACTTAGCGAGGAGGACGCAACAGACGTTTTCCTTCAAATTAAAGCAGATTAAAGAAGAGCATATATTATTTTCTTCCGATTTCCAGAGAGAGTGACAACCTCGCAACGGGTTTTTGAGAAAAGCGGCGCGCAATTGCACCTGCCCAAAGGTATGAAACCGAAGTGATACGAGAACAAGGTGAAAGCGTGGCGTCTCGCATGGAGACGCGGGGCCGCGGATCGATTTAGCCACGGAGAAGAGAGCGGAGAGCGCGGTCACCCGCTCGCGGCATCGCGCGCGTCTTCTCCATCCAGGCGACTTCGCGGCTCCGTTTTCCGCACGGAGCGTGCACGGCGCGATAAACGTAATGCATCTTCAACCAGACCAGGGCGAACTCTATTAGCATAAATTGAGCCGAGATACGCCTGACTTTTACAACTATTTTTATTGCTCCGACTTTATGCAGCCACGCTGCCACGGCGGCGGCTCTCCCGACTTACCTTCGACCTGCACGACGCAGGGAGGGCTCTCTCTCTCTCTCTCTCTCTCTCTCTCTCTCTCTTTCTCTCTCGCCTAAGTTAAACATGCGTGCTATCGCGCGGAACACACACGGATCTTCTGAATATCTTTTACAGTATGTTTACCTGACGTAGTATAAACATCGCTGGTGCGTATAATGATGAAAATAAAAGAACTTGCGCACTTGAAACTTCTCGCGCGTTTATGCGATATGATTGCACGAACACTGGCTGATGCGCGTTTAATAATAATACGCAATGCAGAAACGATACCGACTACTTCCATGTAGCTTATTATTTTCGAACTCCCCGAAACAAGTGGCGTTAACAATATCTATAGCACAGTCGATGCTGAATCTACAGACTCTTATTTATGTTAATTGAAAGGCATTAATTAATTTGAAGGGACCAAAGTGACGTAAATTTATGTTACATCTACAAACATTTTTCTGCTTGACATTTGTAACAAAGAGATTAATTATTTATTGAGTGGATCCCATAGATCATCAGCTCCGGAGGATTACCTAATTTATCTAACACTTTGAGTTAATTGAAATTTTCTTGTTAAACTACTATAGAATTCTAATTGAAATAACCGGAAATTCTGATCGATAGGATAAACAGAATCGTCTGCTCCGTCCATTTCCAACCAGACATTTTTGTCATTCATTTTTAGTATCGGGAAGACGACAAACCTCCACGAGACATGCACGACTGTGCAATGCACAGAATTGTAGCGAATGACAGGAAAATGGTTTGACTTGCAACCGCAATGTCGTGTCATATTTTCTACTCTTGTTCTCTCTTACGGAACCTCCGTACCGTCGCACACGTGCGAAGAAGTTACGATCTAACGGTTCAACGTGCGTCGAGTCGTATATTTTACGACACATCGTCACAGCGTTTGGCTAGTAACGAAGCGTGTAACTTTATTTCCGTGTAAATCGTCGTTGGGCCGCAACGCGCGATTGCGTCGAAGTTTTCCCATTAGAATCAGTACGCTTTGGAAAGTGCGAAGTTTTGCTTTTATTTTAGGTGATGAGATTCACCGGGCGAGCTGAGACCATGTTTATCGAATGCAATTTGCGAAACAATAGCTCGAATTTCGTACACGATTAATAAACTACAACAGTTTACGCGGTTGTATTATATTTTCTTACCTTGGGCACTTCCTCCATCCTTGCCTATAGATTAACTCTGGGTCCGACAGCAAAACCTACAACACAGTTATTATCCGCTAAGTCTTTGTAGGATCTGTTTAATTTGATATTGACTGAAAAATTAATTACTTAAAAAAAAACCAAAATAACATGTAATGATTTGTATAATTAAGAATATGTGTGTAAATATTTATTTTATAATATTTAGTAATTCAAGTCTGCAAATGTAACACAAAGAATACAATTGAATAGGTCTTCACTGTCAACCCTTCACTAAGAGGAAAAAACAAGAGTTATAATATTGAATATCAATAATGTTAGATCTACAATATTAAATATATTTAACTCTACAACATTAATCTAAAAAATAGGAATAGTCAATAACGACTCGGTACTTCAAGTGTTAATTGCGTATCATCGAAAGTTTATCGAGCGAAAAGTACAAGTAACCATCTACCTCGACGCAGTATAAATTTTCTTCGTTCTTACGGTCCTACGTATGAAGATTTCAGAAGCGGAAGCAGGCGAGGTCCATAAATTTCAAGGTGCACCCTAAATACGGTGCCGCACTTAAAGTAGACCGCACACGTGTTGGACGTAGTTGGATCTGAACCTCCGCCTCGCCCCCTAGTAGCTGATTTTTTTATTGCACACGACTGTGTGGTTGCATTTTCGCTAAATCCGATAACGCGCGTACGAAAACGCGAGGTTTATTTCAGCTCGAACGTGTTTCGGCCTGTTTTGACCCGAGGTTAGCTTCTGGTTAGGTCACGTTCGACCCGCGATTCGCCAGGCAGTGGCTGCGGCCACGAGCCGCGGGCTCGTGGTCGTCGTAATAGGTACATTTCGGCATCGATGGAATGTCGGCGTTTCGTATGTGGACGCGTACAGGGCGTTCCGTATAAACCCCAGCGTTATGCGAAGTATTCTAATATCCTACGCGTCCCATAACGTACCATTGATCGATATGAACGCATTACAGGATCCACTTCCGGCGTGTGTGTATATACAATATATATATATGTGTGTGTGTGTGTGTGTGTGTGTGTGTGTGTGTGTGTGTGTGTGTGTGTGTGTGTGTGTGTGTGTGTGTGTGTATACATGCATATTTTACCCGAGGTAAATTCGTGCGCCAGTTCTATGGGCGAAAGGTTTCTGTGCTTACAGTAACTGCTAAACTGTATTCTGACGCGTTATTCCAAACATTACTATCGTAGCTCCATTAGCCTGGTTTTGGAAAACGGAAAGGCGAAATGTTACGCTCGATGTTTATATAAATATATTGCCACTAATTGTAATCGATGCTATTGTGCGCGACATTCACATAACATTTACGAATTTCGTGAAATCGAAGGAAATGAGCGATAAATATGGTGAGAAAGAAATAGATCGTATATATATTGAATCTAATAAATGAAAAGAAGAACGCAAAATTAGTACACTAAGTTTTATAAGTACAATATACAAAAAAATAATTAGCACCGAAAATTACTTTAATTTATAATATAAACTATAATTTATAATATAAATATTACAGTTATTTTTATAATTTATGATATAATATTATTATACAATCGTTTTCTGTACCAATTTCATTTTTTGGGGTACATAGAACTAAAAATGTAATTATTATCACTACCATTATGACAGTAATAAGCATCAACTTGGAGCTCCTAACCATAATTATTTTACCATGCAATTACAGTTACAAATGCCAAACACTTCCCTCTCAATGCAGAGTGCAGAGTGTCAGAAGCTCTTTACGAACAAAGGTGTAGTTTTGGAGATAAATTACATTTAATGGCATTTATTATTGCGGACAGTGCATGGACTTTACTCGCAGGCAGACTCGCATTATATTACGATATAGTTAACGGATATTCGAGCGCATCTGGACATTCGAGCTGTCTGCTATTTACATGGTTCCTAGTTGGACAACAAAAGAATTTCGCTTCAAACTCACAACTTTGTTAGCCAATAGAGTTGAAGCTGGCACTTGTTGACTGTTGAAAACTCGTTTACATGCCGATAATTGTTAGCCAATATATTGTACAATCAATAGTTGTCTGAAAGGCTGCCAGTTGCAGTTATCTAAGTTATCTTTACAACGTGACATTTCGATAAGATTAACAATACGCAAAATTACAAGATATTTAATTTTCAAATATTTCAATTTTCGAAAATGGAAAAAGAAATGAACCGACAAAAATACATCGCGACGTCTCGTCGTTTCAATAGTTGCTTTCAAAATACAATCCCGATGTTGATTCTAATAATTCAAATGCGGTTCCGATTGAGAATTTCAATATTTTCTCTTTAAAATTAAATTCCTGTCTGAATCTCATTTGATTACGTCACTCGGCACAATTTGCAAATAGAAAGCAAAATCAAGCGGGGAAGGGATCAAAAATTATTTGTCGAGTGCATATCCGGGCGCAATCTCGTCTACTTGCGCTCCACTGGACAGGTTATCGTGGAAGCGATTTACAGATCGAAGCAGCGATTTTATGAACCGGGCTATCGCAGAGTCGCCATACGCCGGAACAATTTTATACTCGTCGCTGCAGAGCGTTTCGTAAGCGGCGTATACGATCCTCTGGCGTTTACCGTGGAATACGGCCGATAACGGTGCGGCGCGGCAGCGGCACCGACGTTTTTCTGAAAGTATCCCGAGAGGAGACCATGGGGAACGACAACGCGCCATGTTACCTTCCGTGCGCTTAATCGCATTTGCATAATATCAAAATGCCTTTAATGTGTATACTCCGTATCCGCCAGGAGAAACGATTCTCCCGAGTGTCGTACAGTTCCTTCCCGTTTCGTTGTGTATTTTTTTTCCTGCCCTTTTGTTTCTCGATTTCTCTATATCGTTAACAAGAGCGGAGCGGATTTGCAGAAATGCAGCATCCAGAGAAAAGTATCCGTACTTTATTCATTATTCATATCAAAGGAAGGATGCTAATAGCGTATAGATTCAAAAATGACAGGAAAAATTTTTGTAAATATCAGAAAAGGAATGAAATAATAGATCGAAAGAACGTTCCTGTTTAAAAGCATGCTCGAAAATTTTAGCATACACGAAAAAAAAAACAATTTTACTGAAGCATTTATGAATTTAGTTAGATATCAGATCTGAAATTAATTTTGTTACATAATTATGAATAGAACGTACAAAATTTAAAATAATATTCTAGCAAATAAGATGTGTTAGAAAATTATAATATATTTATTTCATATTTCAATCAAATATAAATGACATCTGTTTCAACTGTCACAGTCTTCATTAATTCGAAATTATAAATAATATATAAAGATATAATCAAATTAATATTGATTGCTTTAAATTTTGTATGTATAAAATATTATTGTTACGCAATGTAAAATGAGTTAATTTATATTAATTTTGTGTATTAAGAATTATTAAGCATAATTAAGCATAATTAAGCGATGCTGCAAAAAGTTTCGATATTTTAGTAACCGATTTGAGTGCCCTAAAAAATATTGTATTGTGATTATCTAACAAAAATTATTTTCGGATCTGTAAGCTAATTTTTCTAGCTAATTTTTTAAATCATAAAAAAGAACGATTTTGTTGAAGTATCTAAAAATAGATAGATAGATATGGATCTGAAAATAATTTTGTTGAACTATCAAAATAATTATAATCATATTTTACGGTGCATAGGAATCTCAAGCATGACGAACAATGCAGAAAGTTTTAATATTCTAGTAACCGGTTTAAGCTTCCTACACAATTATTTCGATGGTTTAATAAAATTATTTTCATATCTATATTCAGCTATACGTTTTTAGATGCTCCAGCAAAATTGTTCTTCCCATGCGTAGTATTATGTAAAAGTTAAAAACCGTTACGCGGCTCTCCGATACGATATCGTAGTTTAAGTGACGATCGATACGATCAAGTGGCCTTTCCC
The DNA here is from genome assembly GCF_001594115.1 of Trachymyrmex septentrionalis. Classification (NCBI taxonomy): domain Eukaryota; kingdom Metazoa; phylum Arthropoda; class Insecta; order Hymenoptera; family Formicidae; genus Trachymyrmex; species Trachymyrmex septentrionalis. Next base: position 6,708,060 of record NW_017304438.1, on the reverse strand, counting down.
ACATTTCTATATACGCGGAACACCGTCGGACACCGCGCTTGACCGAGTCGTCTCGCACCGATTCCCCGTGCGGATCGATCGATATCCGGCAACGAGGTGAGGTATACTCGGTGATTACTCGGTGAAGGCAAACGGATTCCTCGTTTGGGGGAGGGCAGAAACTGCCTCACCGTATGGCAACTTCGCGAAAGCGCTCCGCAAATATTTGCGGCCGCGCGTATACATCCGTACCATGTGTGTGTGTGTGTGTGTGTGTGTGTGTGTGTGTGTGTGTGTGTGCCGATCTCCTCGTCTATTTAACGGATCCGAGACGACGCCGCGAGGCGGACCCGTCACGGAAGCTCATCTACTTGCTGACCGGAAAGAAAAACTGCCGCTATCACCGGAATCACCGGCGTCCGCCCTCGGAAAACCAACGGTGATAAGCGCGTCAAGTTCGGTCCCCCGGAGGATAGCGTGGCGCACCACACTTCCCGGGGATCCCGAATAAACTTCCCCAAACAATTTGCCAAGGGATTTCACAACCACCGCCAAACGACGTCCGACTCGAAGACGAGACGTCCGCGACGCGCGCTGGGATCGATATGAGGAAAACGCGAGGAATCTTGGCATTCAATTTAATATAATAAAAAGAATCTTCGCGTTCGGCGTTTTTGAGAATCCTTGAAAGTCGGGGATCCTATACGCATTGCTCATATTGCTATGTCAAGGGATGGAAAGTTTACTACATAGCTGGAAGGGAAAGAAATAGATAGACGGTTCTCTCTCTTCTTTTCGTAGTCTGAAAGAAATGAGATACGTATAATTAAAAAAAATAAGCCTTTACATAAATTATATTAAATGAAAAATAGAATAATAATAAAAAAGTAATTAGATAAATCGTATAACTAAATAGCCGTTATTGTTGGTACAATTTAAAATAATGTATTTTATATTTTATATGAAAAATAAGTAGAAAGTGTAACAAAACATTTTTCTACAAAGTTTTATTTTTAATAAGATAAAATTCAAATTTTGTAAAAACACTAACATATTTTTTCAGTTTTAATAACGTTTCGCAATAGTAGTTGGCACGGGTTATCAAATTTATTTCAGCTAAATATGAATAAAATATATTTCATATTATATATAATACTTTGAAGAATATTATATATAATATATATTATAAAAAAATAATAATATTAATATTTTAAGAGTAAAACTTCGCAAACTTTTTAATAAATTAATTTTTTATTATTTAAAAGAATTTTTTAATGCGAATTTCGGTAGTCACTGCGTTGAAATATATCGGGAAATATATCTTTCTAGCTGATATCTCCAGAAATTAAAAAAAGTCCATTATTGTTGTTATTAATTAAAAGTTAGTATCGCGCTTAAAAAAGTGACAAAAAATATTTTTAATTGTTAAATTTTCAAAATCAATTTACCTAAACTAAAACTTTGTGCAAAAACAATTTTCAACTATTATTTATATCTCCACTGGAAAAAATGTTCGGTTGAAAATGGACAAACCAGAAGATTAATCAGAATTCTATTTATCGCAACTAGAAGTGTCTTGTAGATTTAATCAGAAAATTCTGATTCATCCGATTCATTTTCAGAACATTTTGTTCAATGCAAGTAGAATCATCATTCAGATTGTTCCGCCAAGAACTGAATATAAATATGGCGAAAGTATTCATATTTAAAAATCTTTTGCCGAGTCTAGTTCTGAAGCTTCATCAATAAATTATTTTTCACCGAAACTTCAAGGAAGTTTCCGAACCATCCTGGTCGAAGTGGAGGTCTGGCGAAGCCCGACAATGGCACACGACCGGACGATGCTCGTAACTCTCCGGCCGCGATAATAACGCGGCGACGAGCCCTATAAACGACCGCCGGGAACAGCTATACAGCACAGCACAGTACGGTACGGTACGGTACGGTACGACCGCGCGTTTTCCACCGTGTGGCGGGGAATGTTCAGTATTTCGCGGATAAATTTAGCCAGGCCGTACGTTGCGCGCGCGATTTTAATGCCCAACGCGCGTCCACGAGGAAGGCGGAGTTGTTGCGACATCAAGCCGTCGGGCCTACGGTCGTACTCGTTCTTCTTGCCGAGAAGTTACAAGGAAGATACAACGGGAATTTTGCCTCGGGCACCAGATACATAAAGATCCCACGAAATCCTCGATCCCATTGTTTCACCTTGATACATGAAACTGGAACTTGCCAGGCGCATTGTAATAGGATTGTCTTTGCGTTCCTAGCAACATACAGTTGTGCCAAGATATTAAATCACGTTACAGGAATAATGCAGTTAGTTCGTTATTACGTGAAGAACATTCTATCCCGTAAGCGTATACAGTGTTTCGCACATCCACCGGCTGCGCCGGCTGTTTCAATGTCGAGACATCACAACAGGATTACGGACTTATTTAATTATTACATGGATTGCGGTTAAGCGGATCTCTGAAAACTCTGGGAAAAATGTGACGGGCGAAACATTGTATTATTAATTACAGTCATAGAAATTCAATTTGTCGAAACCTTTTTCAGATTTTTAATATAATGGTAATATAATACGATTAAGAAAAGTAACTCTAACATGTTATAACGATTGTCAGTGCTCGCACTCTCTGTGCTTGTCTCTCTGATTTTAACTTCTACTGGTTCTATAATAGAATTAATCTTTGAAACAACCTGTATACGATTCATTATGCGTGGATTATAACGCACAATCCGATTGTTGCTGAAGAGGAGAAACAATCGCAGAAGCTCTGAATGGTCATACGAGCGCTTCGTCTCTCATGCTCTCGAAAACAATAGAATCGAGAGATTCATAGAATCTATAGTTGCTTATTGGACCACTTCGTCGTTCTCTCGTTGCTTCATTGCTTTCCGCCTTTCTAGAACTCTCGTAACAATTCCATCTATAAGAAGCTCTCGAAATATAATCGAATCGTGTGAGAGGAGAAAAAAAAACTTGGATCTTCGTACCGATTAATGTTCCTATTAAAAGGAAACGCTTTTGATACATTTTTATTAAGTTGAAAATGGATGACAGAATACTCTAGAGAGTACTTCTCTAACTTATAAGTAATTTCTGGTTTGCACGTAACAATCGTTCTATTATTTCTTAATAAGCGAATTTTATTACTGTGATTTATATAGATACATTAATGCTAAGTCTATAATGTTCGAAAATTCGAGTTTTAATTCTATTGCAAAATTGTGCAATTCGTAACTGTAATGCCACGATTGCACTAATTTTTGAAATTAGAGTATGACGTTAATAATACTACGTTTTCTCTTCCTCAATCATTTCCATTGCTCCCATTTTACTTTTAATTTTGAAATGTAGCATCTGATTTAAGTTTCGATATAACTGTTAACTTTATTAAATAATATAAATAAAATTTTTTAATAATATATTACAACTGAAATAGTATTTTTAAGATATTAATAATAAAATGCAGAAATTCAGTGCAAGAATCATACAGCGAGTGTTTGTAAAATGTATAAAGAAATGTAATAAAGGGTACGGATGATTCATTTCAACCGACAGTTTTAAGGTAAAAATTTCATTTAACTGTCTTTTCATAAAATTTGCGTGGAAAAAGCTTCAATGCATCAAATATGTATTTTTTCGAGAAATTTCACGAGGTTTCTCTTGCAAGAAAATAACTTATTTATAAATTACTACGTATAAATAATAAAATGTTTCTCTCACAAATATATTAAACTAGCTAGTTTAAATGAAGAGCTTCCGTTAAAACTTTTCTCTACAACAAAAGGTTTCGTTGCTCAACCTCTGTGAAAATTGTTCTCATCTGCCCGCTAAAATATTTAACAAATGAAAATTGAAAATTACTTACTGGTTAAATGCTTTTAAGATGACCACTTAGCTGCGATTATTAGTATACCTTTATACAACAAGCGTAACTGGATTTTATTGGTCGTATACACGTTACTGTGAGTCGCGACATTCGGGGGAGGATTACAGCCCCATCGATCTACATACTGCGATTAATAGATTGCTATTATCGGCTGTTTAGAACTTCGTACAAAAGGCTGCAGTTAACTGCTTCCGTACGTTCGCCAAAGTGGGTCTCGTTGCGCATTACGTCCTTGTGATATGTACTGGATTACGACCGTGCTGTACGGTCGGTCACAATGGCGAAGTTAAAATACAAAGCTTGCGAAGCTTTCGCTTGGGCTATGCCCCCAGCGCGGAAAATCGATTTCGCAACTAACGTGTCTCGGGAGACGTTCGTACTAGAATCTTCTCGCGACGAATCGTCCTGACATTTCCGAGTATTTCGCGTGCCTGCTAATACTTAAAGCCTTATCGATGAACCTTCTGCTCTATCTAGCAAATGCTTCGCCTTTTAAAGGGCATGCTGCATCGCGTGAACGAACATTGCAGTATCATGGCCTATGCATTATGTTGCGCATCGTTCAAGGTCGCTCGTTATCAATATGACGGGGTATTTTTAGAATATCTTTAGTCGAAATCGAAAGAAAGTAAATTTATAATTCGTTTAATGCAATTAATATTCAATAGCTGATAACGTCTTTGTAATACATATATGAATATTTAAATTACAAAGTTATAATATTTTCTGTATCGACCAGTAAAAGTTTTCGTAACAGTTTCCTTAACCTTTAAGTAAGTAGGTAGGGTGGTTACAGCACCTCAGGTATAATTTTCTTTAAAACTGTTCTTGTTCTAGAAAAAAAATAAAAAATATCACCTAGATGTCTAAGAGTCTTGAAGTTTATTATTTTTACATTCCTCTATTTTCCAAAGGTATATTCAATGTATTTAATTATAACATAATACTAGTAAAAAAATATACCTAATTGTAAAATTAAAATTTCTCTTTGTGGAATGTTCTGATAAGCACCGTACCTATTAATTTACGTGTCTTTAAATCTACTTAAAGATTAAAAAACACGATCGTTCATTTAAAACATAGTAATCTCTTTATAGTTGGACAACCGTACGCAGCCTTGCGTTAATTAACTTGAGTTATGACTATACATTGCAATTGCCTACTTTTTGCACACGAATATATATCGCTTGCTTCGATCAGTAAAACAAAATAATATTATTAACACGCATGAAATTATGATTGATCATATTTCTTATCGCAAGCACACTGAAAAAAAAGTCTGATAACAGTTATCAAATGTTGAGTGGAATAAAATCCAATGAAATGTGTTCGGTTAATGTAATCAAAAATAATTTTACTTCTCTAATGATTTAATAAGTACTACTACAAATAATAACATAATCAATTGTTTGGAAATATGATTTAAATGTTTAAAAAAGTAAAATTACATATCTATGTTATATTAACTGAAAAAAATTGATTGGAATTATTTTCACTCAACACACTTGTTATTAGACTCTTTTTCAGTGCAGAAAGAAAATTCATGCAGAAAGAAAAGAATTAGAAATTCTGTATTTTATAAAAGTAATTTTCACTTATGCAAAGTAATGATTAGAAACACAGTCTCCTGTCGGGAGAAGATTCAGTATTTTCTGATCTCACACCATCAATTACTAATTCTTGCATTTTGTTACGACAAAACCCAAGCATGTTGTTTATCTTATCTCGGGCAGAATTGGGGTTTGACAGCGAACAACTTTGAAGATTCTATAGCTTTGCACCACCTCGCGCGAGATTTACGATTCGCGCACGCAAGCGACACGCCCGCATCAGGCGACAAAGCTTTCGTGACGGATGAGACGGATAATAGAAACTCCGAGAAGGAGAGAGAGGATGCTAGAGAATGCGCCTGTCCGCGTTTCTATCATCCGAGAAAGGCGTACAAGTTGACGCCGTTATGTCCTAAAGAACGCTTAACGACGACGCCCGGCCTGTGCGACTCACGAAGCATCTACTCGAAATTAACGGAAGACGTGGCGAGATTAAGAGAGGTATCGTGCTGGATCTACTTGGGATTTGAACCGACGACGTTGGAACTTTCAACTGGTATTTACTGTTGGAGAGAGGTGGCAGTGCCAAATTATCACGAGTGTCTACGTCACCGCGCGAGAAGGACAGATGGAGATGAAGAAACGGCGAGCGAACAGTAGCGGATTAACACAGTTGGAAAATTTGTGTTAAATTTAACACAGGATAATGTTAGGAAGTGACATAAATATTACGTAAAAAATTAAACACTGGCATAATTCGTGAGTTAAATGTGGAAGACATATTTTTTCAGTAAAATTGACATTTATAACATTATATGTTAAATTGACGCATTTTTATTCACTTATCTCAGAATTTACATATTAAAATACATTATTTTTATGTCAATTACTCACTGCTTACAAATTGTATTATTTTAACACTAAGAAATGCTGAATAACAATTTAATGTACAATGTTTTTTACTGCGTAGCAAACACAATTTCCATGAAACGCGAAATGTCGGTAGATAGAGAGAATGTTGTCGGAAATTTAATTTTTTACAATACCTACAATTCGAGAATAATATTAGCCATGCAGCTTGCAAATAATAATCAAAAATATTGCGGAAGATAAAATATATGAGAATCATAGGAGAATTAGTTAGATAAAATATTTTGATAAAAATATCATTATCAAATCATCATCATTATGACCTGCATCTGCTTTTACTTCTTCTTTAATAACTAATACGGGTCTCTTTAAAATAAAGGAAGTAGCAACAAAATTTCCAAGAGAAATATCGAAAAATCCATCACTGGTGACGAGCGTGGAAAAAGATGCACTCGAAGCTCTTTGGCGAGCTACGAGGAGAAGCGAAAGGTTGCGGAAAGAAGATGAGAGAGAGAGAGAGAGAGAGAGAGAGAGAGAGAGAGAGAAAGAGTGAAGGAGGGAGAGAAGGAGAGTACATCGGGATGGACAAGGAAGATAGCAGACTTGTCTTCGTATTACAATGCAAAAGTTTTCACTCGCGGACTTCGCGTCGAGCGAACTCGTTAACCATATCCGATGGCTTCTCTCATGTTGAGAAAAGTATCACCATAGAAGCGTGCGCGCAAGTAATATCAGAGAGAGAGAGAGAGAGAAAAAAAGAAGGGTACACGAACATGAACGTTATGCATAATGACTGTGGTGAATTATATTCGCTCATTACGATCGCAGTGGTTATTCTTTGTCATACCAACCGAACTTGACGCGACGCGACATTATTTTTAAAGGTATTGCTTCTTAAACAGAGTCCTCTCTCTCTCTCTCTCTCCCCCCTCTTTCTCCCGATTTTGCAAGACGGCAGGCGAGAGTTTTACTATTGTACTTTTTAATGAATATTAATAATAGCGCAAGGGTACATTTGTGTTAAATTTAACACAAGATAATGTTAGGAAGTAATATAAATATTACGTAAAAAATTAAACACTGGCATAATTCGTGAGTTAAATGTGGAAAACATATTTTTCCAGTAAAATTGACATTTATAACGTTATATGTTAAATTGACGTATTTTTATTCACTTATCTTAGAATTTACATATTAAATATGTAAATAGCTTAACTATGTATAGCTTCATAATTATTAGACGACTACTCGAAGCGTCCGCGTTATTTTCCTGACAACGACGGTCCATCATTTATCATCAGTAACTAGTATACTCAAACGAGAGCTCGTTAAATACCCGCAATAAAGTGAATAGAATATGTATAGTGGAGAAAAAAATATCACGCAATTAGTTTATTACCAACGCAAACCAACGAGGTGGAGACATTTATTCAGGCAAGTAACAGAGAGAAAACAAAGAGGAAGACGTGAAAAGAATAAACCGTGAAATAAAAACCGTTTAACGACGATAGAAATGCGTTAAAGCTTCTTTATTTCGATCAGAGTTGTTAAATGCGCAAATAAATAGCCAACGGCGAACAGATGGCGAACCATACGATAAGCTGAAGCGTAAAAGCTTGCAAAATAAATGGGAAGTGGTAGAGAGGAGGAGGTCAGAGTGGAGAAAAGATTTAACATGTCTGGACAATAATTAATTTATTCAACAATGTAATCGCAAACTGTCATCGTAACTGTCGACGACAGTAATGAGAACACGGCGACCGAGAGATTCGAGAAAGTTGGATGAAAAGAACGTAATACTAATCTTCGTGTTCGACCGTCGCACAGCTTCCGCGATAACGTTATCTTCATGACATCCATCGGAGAGAATTTATAATAAAGCGATTAATCCATATTTCATATTGCTACATCTCGATCCGAGATTCGCGCGCACATATCGGAATCATGGCGAAGCTTCGAAAAGTTTAATTACAAATTCTGATAGGAATATCCTACTGGTCGGTCCTGATGATATTTCGCGCACCAGCGAGCGCGGAAAAGTAAGCAAAGTAACCCGATCCTGAAGCACGCGTGACAGAGATTTCCGTCCGGAAATTTCGTAGCGTGAATTTTACGAAAGAAAATCTGGCGAACCGTTTCCGCAGGCGCGATTTGCATACGCTATTTTTTCGCGGGCAAAAAAGCTATTTGACGTCTGAATCCACGATTTGAATGTCGCCTTGATGTCAACACGACGTCACTATAATGTCACCGTCGTTTCACGAATGGACTGCATCGGCCATTTGCATTCCCAACCGTCGTCCGCGCATATTATTCCGCTGCCGGGTTTTTGTCTTCCTCCCCCTTGAAAAAACCACATATCCTTCTGCTTTCGTATTCGACATTAATTTAATACTCTTCTTTCAACCGGGCGGCAGCAGCGTTGTCAAAACTTTACATTGTAACATTTGCCATTTCATTTCAATATTCAGGAAACTGTTCCCCGCATATGGAATTAACGAACGATGAAATTACCGATCATTTCGATTACGACTATTTAACCGTTAATTTTATAAAAGGCAAACAGTTTGGTGCAGCACTCTACGTAAGCATGTGAAGTGTATAAAGCATACGACGATATGAAATATAAATGCCGAGAGAAAGGAGAGAAGAGAGAAGAGAGACAGAGGATGATTAATTGGCTATTATATTTTATATTAATATTTCTGCCGTAAATATTGATTGGCATTTATTTAATATTGTTTCTTTTCTGCAATTTGCCTCGAGACGTGCATTGCGGTTAAATTTGCGTTACTGTGGAATTACGTAGATGTCCTCCTCAGTCGTCCATTAACTTCGACAATGGATGGGACTATATGTTTGCCACGTGGTAAAACTGAGATTCACAGCCCATCGTAGCTCAACGTGTCAGCTGTCGCGGTTGATAGTATTTATCGCCGCTTTCTACGACCCAACAGCCCGATCAAGATTACAGAACGTTTTTCCTCGCCGTCTTTCCGCGAGCCGGAGGAAGCGCAGCAGCTTCGGAAGATCGATGGTTATTGTCGTTGATTACGGTTGTGCGAAATGCAAAGGAATCGGAGGTTCCTCCACGAAATCGTGCGTCATGTTTTGTTCTCTACGATGTACATACAGGATGCATCAAAAGCTGCACACCTTTTCGCGAAATTTGTTGGTTTCGTTATGAGAGATTTTTTCTTCTCATTTTTACTAATAAAAATTATTTAAGTACACCGAAGAAACGTATGAAATTTTAATATTTATTTGAACAATGCTTTAACTGCTCTTTTAAATCTAGAAAGTGGAATTTAATTCTAAAAAATGATAAGTTGAAGTGTTGAAAAAAATGACTTGATTGTCAATTTAAAAAAATAAGATTTCACTCTTTCTTTCTTTAGAGTTAGATTCCACTCCGGAAATTTTAGAGAAAAGATATTTATTAAATATAAACATATATATTTATTTGAATTATTAATTTATAATAATTTCTCATATTTTTACTGGATAAATATTTATTTGCTAATAAGTATAAATATTAAGTCAGTAATATATTGAAAAAAATATATATCAAAATTTACTAAATTGTTTTAAGTGCATCTATTTTAAATGTATGCGTCAAATTTAATTTATCGAATTAAAATCTGTTGCGCGTTAATTAAAGCTTAAGACTTAATTATCTACATCCATAAAAAAAAAAGAGCTTAAATTAAATTCTTTAATTAAAACTATTAAACTCTGAATTTATCAATCTCTTAACGCTGAAATATTCATGCGGTATTCTTTCTCAGCTTGTATTTTTCTCACTGTCGTTTGAAAAAAAAGGTCAAAGCTTTTGGTACAGCCTGTATACATGAATATAGCGACGCTTTATTACATCCGGACAGAGCGACCTGTCACGATGCAAAACCGCCGGGTAATTAACGTAAAAGTCGCGAATGCGAGACTGCCGGTATGCTCCATAACAATCAGATACGCGGCTCGCGACGTCTATTTTCGTCGCGATCACAACAGGGGGCGATGCAAATTTTTACGTCGTAGTTGCGTTAATTGGCGCGAACGAAATCGACGAGTCATTGCTTGCGTATCAAAGGATACTCGCAAACTCTCTCTCTCTCTCTCTCTCATGTTTTTTTTTCGCCTCGCGTCATGCAACAACAACATGGTCGCATTTCATTTGCGCTTCCGGCGCACTCTTTTTAATATCCTTCCGAGTTATTCGCGTGGCGCGGTTTTACAATTCATACGCAGGCGATGGCAACGGCAGCCCCCAGCGGGGAGCTTCGGGTTAATTAAATTTACCGACTTCCACCCTCCCCTTTACCCTCCTCCCACCCTCCTTCGTCACGGCACGGTTTCCGTCTCGTTAAGGTTACGACCTTCGCGTTTCATCTTGGCAAAGCGACAATCCGCGTGACAATTCGTTTCTCCGGAAGTCGGAGCGCACCGAAACCCGCGCCCACCCCTGGGATCGCGAGCGCGAGTCGTTCTGCATTACAAAGCCGACCTTTTTTTTTCCCCCTTTCCCATCTCTTTACTCACTGCTTTATGCAGTCTCTCCCGCTCTCAGCCATGCCCTCTTCCTTTCGAGACGTCTCTATGTCAGTATTGGTAGGATAAAACGGTCTCTGTGATCGACGGACGTAAAATCGCGTTCTTCCGTTTGGTTTACTACTCGATGAAATATTCTTTCTCCGAAAATAACTTCCTGTCAGTGATTAAATAATTGAAGTGTTCAGAATATCAGAGTGTTTATATTAATCGAGAATGAACTGGAAGGTAGCTTCTTAAAAATAAGCCTTTGCACGTATAAATAGAAGCATATATCATTCCTGTACTTCAAAAGTGACACAGCTCAAAAAATGTAATTTTCGAGTTATTACTATGAATGAGTTAGGTAAAGCTTACTCTATCAATCATAAAAAGTAAACTAACTTCACAACCCGTCCACTAAATAGCACTTGTGTCGTTCTTAAAGTTTTCAAAGAGATCGTAATACCTTCTATGATAAGAATGATACATTTTAAGGTGTGTCGTTATGGCAAATAAAATCTAGAAAATATTAAAAATTAAGACAGTAATCAAAATTTAAAGAAGAAGTTATTTTATTTCAAATTTAATCACTTTAGTTGATTAAAATAAATATAAACTGCGGATTTCAAATTATGCCATTTATGATGAATTATACTCAATTTATTATAATTTTGTAAGATATCAAAACCGTCACAACTCAAAACAGTTCCGCTGCAAATTAGGACAGGATGTGAACATTGCGTTATAATCGAATTTTGGATATCGTTGATGACGGTTTGAATTTAGCAGAAATATTCAAATCATCCGAATGTCTTGTTAAATAATGTAAGAAGAATTAAATATAATTTATTTTAGTAAATTTGTGTGTGCGCACAAATTATCGCGCAAGATTTTTTATTTCACCTTTGAATTTTTATTTGTTATTACATTCTTTTTATCGACATGTTATTTATTGATTGATCAATAATTTTCTTTTAAGTTGAAGAAGCTTTTTTTTTTCTTCTGAAAAACTTAATTTCTTGAGTTACGTCACATTTGAAGCAAGGGAATAATGTTTCGTCACATGTTCAACTTTGGTGTGACTCCTAAGTAAAAACTGAAAGGAAACGAAAAATGAAACGTTGTTTGTAAATGATCATATTGTCGTACGATGGAAAGTGTATTTAAAGTAATAACTCCACGCGATTTCGCAGTAATAAAATAATTAAGTTACCATTTCTATCAAGGCTCGTTAGACAAAATTTCCGCGGTTATTATTCCGACCGAACGTCGACCAAGTCGCGTAAGTGAATCGAATTATCGATCCAATTGGCGATGGCCTCATATCCGAGGCGAGGTTTTCCTCGATGACGAGGATATTATTAGCTCCCGACGGAGGTTCGGGGTGACAAGCTTGTGCCAAGAAGGCGGCTGCTTCCGTTCATCCGTAACGCTATCGCTCACACTTTCCCGCTCAGAGGAGCGGAAACGCGCTGGGCGACCATTGCATCCGGTATCAGACGTCTTTCTTAGTCGTCAACGATTAGCATCGCTTTGCGGATTGTTGTCGAAATTCATCCAGTCGAAACGCACTTATCCCGCTTGAAGAGCTCCAACGACTTCGTCGGGCAGCCTCGTTATCCAGATAATAATATACGTCGAAGGTAAAGCTGGAGACAGATATATATTTACCGGCTATGTAGCGCGTCCTCTGGCCTTTTTACTACTTTCTACTACTCGAGATAGTACCGCGTTTAAAAGTCATAAGGATTTATGAAAAGCCGAGAATTTTCAAGAATTAATCTTTGGAGGCTGCAAGTAGATAACAAAACCTTATTCCTTAGTTGCGTTCCAATAGACTTTAATAGACTTTTAATTCAAAAATTAATTGCGAAGACATTCCGAATCTTGGAAGTCGCAAAAAAGGTGGCATTTAATTCCCCCATGAGAAGAGTCAATTTGAAATCGTTTGAAATACACATAAAATATACTACAAAATTATACTACAAATATCTTTTTCTATTGTATACGAGTATGTATATAAAGTGAATTAATTTTTCCTTTCTTTTAGGTGCAAGTTAGACAAATAGTTCTTTGATTCTACTTTTTCTAAAATATTCTCAATTAAGAAAACAGCAATTGTTCTGTGTTACTATGATTTTATGTTATTATTTTATTGATATTCGATTTCGTTCTTTATCATTCGCGAGAATTAAGAACGAAAATCGCAAAGTGCACACTGAAAAAAAACGAAAAGATTGGCTGCTGCAGCCATATAAAAATACTATGTCATATTTTACAATCTAAATTGTTGCAGCAATCGATCTTTTCTTTCAGTGCACGTACAAACGCATCGACAAGATGGAGAAAATGAAGGCCCTCGTGAGGCTCCTATCGTCCGTCTATTTCGCCGGTGCCCCACAGGTATTCACCACCATCGTTCTCCCGTGCGGAGAATACAGAAAAAAAAAAAGAAAGGAGAAGAAAGCCGGGAACGGGACGTTGTTTCCTGGAGCGCGGTGTGCGCAACAACACCGGAGTACGTCTTTGCGTTCATTCCCGGGCCGGGTTCCGTTATTGCTTCGGCAAACTCTTAAATACTCCGAGGAGCGGAACTTTTAAATTCCAATAAATATTTAAGTTCCTCCACATTTCAACTCGTGCGGGGGAGTGTCTCAGACTCTCGTTTCGTTGTCCCTGAGCGCATGTGTTACGTCGAACCTATATATATATATACACACACAAGTATAGCTCATATATATATATATATAAATATGTGTAGTACGTATGTATATGTATGTATATATGTATGTATGTATGTATATATATATATATATGTATATATAAGACAGCACTTGGAGAGAGTGTCATGCTGATAATTTATCGCAATTCCAGCGCTATTTTTCGTTAGTACTAGCAAAGATAGTATATGTATGTGTCTGTACGTGTGTATATATGTGTGTGTGTGTGTGTGTGTGTGTGTGTGTGTGTGTGTGT
>NW_017304438.1:6688395-6694156 GCF_001594115.1 Trachymyrmex septentrionalis | reverse complement strand
TGTGTGTGTGTGTGTGTGTGTGTGTGTGTGTGTGTGTGTGTGTGTGTGTGTGTGTGTGTGTCTGTAAGGTATACATGTATACACATATAAGATGCGAATGTACGTTGGTATGCCACGGCGGTATACGCAACGAGCCTCCATGCCCAATGCACGGGGCGTACATAGCACGCGAGTGTAAATAGAGATGTATATGGTTCATTGGTATTCGTCACCGAGCGTTTACTCCACCGCCAACGGTTACGATGTTCGTATCGAGTCGTTGCTCGATGCATAAAGCTTAACCGAGCGTTAATCCTTGAAATTCTGCGCTGGTTTCAATCTTGCTGTTGAAAACCCATTAGGTAATTGTGAAACGCGTATTGCCAATGCGTCTGCTTTGCTCAAAGGAATGCGTGAATAATATAATAATACTCTAAATACCTGCGTTCGGTATGGGAAATTGGGACGATGTTCCAGAATTACTGGACTCTTTACGTTGGAATTTTTTAGCGAGCTTCAAAAGATCGAAATCTTGGAAAAAAATTTGACGGAAGAAATCTTGTAATTCGATATTCGATGATTCACTCTATCTCAAGAATTTTATTTTAAAAGAGATATTATCATAAAATGGAAGCACTTGAATCTGATAAATAAAATGTATAATTTAATTTATATTTAGTTTAATTTAGTGAAAATATTCGAAAAAAATTCTATTTTAATTTGCTAAAAGTATTCAATCCCTCCATTGAGAAATATTCATAATGAACCCTATGTGTGCCAAAATCCGTAACGCAATTACTAATGCTGGATTTGTAAAAGCACTCCATTTAATTTATGTAGGTAATTGAGAAATTCAATAATTTCAAGGAAATTAATTAGCTTTCTATACGGGTTACGTTAAAATGATGTTACTTATATTGGAAAAATAAATACTAAGTCTATTTTCATAATGAGATTAATTCGAATTGTAACAGAGAAAATTGAATTGTTCGACATGATTGACAAAGAGATTTGTAACTGAGTGGATCCTGTAGTTAAATTTAATATATGTTAAATATGTTAAAATGAAATATGCTAAATTTAGGACAAATTTTCATAGTCGAAAATTTATCTTAAATTTAACATATTTCACGTGCTCCAAATGATCCATCAAAGCTTTGTTACAATTTAACGTAAAACAAATATATTAGGAAGTAAAAACATGTTGAAAAAAATATTATCCAATTTGCAAACAAATTATGAAAGCGTATTTCTTCAATAAAATCAAGCATTATAATACGTTAAAAATTTCCAAAACATCAAAATGACACAATTCGTGTAGAAAGAAAAGAATACTAATTTTGTACACTTTAAAATACAAATCATCTGAATTTCTGCAGACATATAACACAACAAAATTGAATTGTTTGACATTTTTGTCAAAGACATTTATAATTGAGTGCTTTAATGGACCCAATGGACAGTAAAAAAGAAAAGAGTCAAAGTTTTGGGTATACTTTCCATAACAGCCGATAGTTTTGGAAACGCTCTATACGTTTCGGACGCGAATAAAAACGCGTGAATGCATGCACGCGGCTGAGCACGCATGTAGGTAGATAGATGCACATGAAACGTCGGAAGGTACATATATGCGAAAGAAGGGAGGTAAGAAAATGCTGGGTACGCGCTCTAACTTCTCATACGGCAAAAGTCGCTGACCTTACTACCAGTCACGCACGGGAACAACGTTCTTCGCAGACGGGGCTCGAAGAACGTGTGCGCGTTTAACTCGTTCAGCCTAATGCTTACGGCGGAATTGAATTTTAACGATGCGCGTCTCTCTTCTCCACCTGTTTGGGGAAACCGGGTGGATTCGGATCCGCCGCACTTTAAGCGAGCGCGCTCGCACCATGCGTTACCGTTTCGATTAATATTACATAGCATCTGACATTCACCGCTCCTCACGTTCTAATGGTACGGTCTTGTACACCGACAAACAAAATTCGAACACGTGCGCACACTTACACGTACCGCGTAACAATTGTTCAGTTCAGCGCCCGTAGTGTAACGCGTATCGAAACGGCTGCGAATCCACCAGCTGCAGAGAGTAGTCAATTTTTATGCTCACCACTTCTCTTTATTCGACTTTGCTAATTATTACCGAATTCTTCCTCGTTCCTCGATTTTCTTCGAGTCCCGATCTTCCCGCCGTATTAATAGCGACGCGCTTTAGCAGCGCCCGTATTTGTTGCAGTCTAAGTGGCACGTTGCTCTGTACACTTTTGCATGCCTTTTATGAATGTAAACGAGAATACTCTCGAACGAGTGGTTCGCGTGTTTCGCAATCGCTTTGTTTTTTTTCATTAACCTCGATTACCCCGTACGCGAGCAATATTCTAAATCGTCGACGTCGTAAACGATTTTCAAACAGATTATTCAGATTTTCGACGTATTCCTTACACGCCCGCGAAATATCACGATAAGCGCGACTTTCGTTTCCATCTATTTTGATTTCGTTACTCCTGTACTTTCCTTACATCTGGAATATATGCAGAGCGAGGAAGCATACTCTTATTTTCCTATTGTCGGAACGTACCTTGCTGAAATATTTCACATATTTTCCTTTTTACTAAACGATATCCAACGATATCATAAAATGACTGTACAGGGACAAACAATCGAGCGAATAATTCTAATTTTTGTAAAATTCATCGGAATACGTTTTATATTAAAAAAAAAAAAAAAAAAAAAACGTATAGTCATGATATGACAAAAACAATATTTGCTACATCAATCTTTATTTCCTGCAATATAACCGCGAATATCTCTGTTAAATAATAGCGTGTTCTGATACATTAGCCTAATTCTTGATATTTGACGCTTGTG
This sequence comes from Trachymyrmex septentrionalis, assembly GCF_001594115.1. Lineage (NCBI taxonomy): Eukaryota > Metazoa > Arthropoda > Insecta > Hymenoptera > Formicidae > Trachymyrmex > Trachymyrmex septentrionalis. Next base: position 6,691,312 of record NW_017304438.1, on the reverse strand, counting down.
TTTAGTTGGATGACATTTGAGTACGACGATGTGGCAGCCGATGTCGATAGCAATATCCTGATGATTTATAGACCGATTGAATTTGCCTATTCGCCAGATGATACCGTTTGTCCACAGATATCTGAATGCTCGAGAAAGGCATCGAAAAAACCGTCATATTCATTCTCTCAGTACCTCTCTTCTGTTATAGTTGATTTTACATTATTTGTTTCTATATTTTTTTAACGTAATTACTTGCGTCGAGCAGTTCTGACATTCCAACATTATATCTCAATTTTCATTGTTTCCTCTTTGATAATTTACATTGTTATCATTTACATCCCAACGTTATATTTCAATTTTCATTGTTTTCTCTTTGATGATTTACAATTAACTTTTACAGAAAAGCCACTATAATGGCGCTGGAACAGTGTCATATTTTTTGAGGGAAGAAATACAACGAAATAACGAATTATACAAATTTTACTTACGATTCAAAAGGTTTCAAAAACAGATCACCTGCTCACTAAAGATATTAATAAAGATTGATAATATTCTATACATCCTTTAGATGAAGATTAACGGAAAGTTGTTTTAATTGCGAAACAATTAATTATGCGCTAAATATAACGTACATGAGTAGCATTCATACATTAGTGAATTTACAAGATCGAGGTATCCTGGACATTCTCATGCGGGTAATGAAGGGTTAACAAATTGTTGCTTTATCCATCATCCGTTCTTTTCCTCCTTCGCATTTTCTTTTCACCGCGCTGACCTCTCGTGGGTATATACGCTTAAGAAAAAACACGCTTTAATCGTCGACTTTCATCGGATTTCCGGTCGCGAGTGATTTTAAAATTTCTCATATCGTGTACACCCAGTATTTCGCGAGGCTTATCGGCCGTCCGAACGAACAAGCGACGTGATAGCGCGTAATCTAGCGCGATACCTCGGCTCGACCGACTAGTCTCGCTAAAACGGCCGGAAGGCTCGCCGAGTTTCCATCGAGCGCGGTTTCTCGATGACTAGTGATCTCTATTAATTACACCGCCGCGATCGGCAGCGTACCGTCCCGTCGATCTCTCGCGATCGGACAGCTCGGGAATCGTTCCGGTTCGAGAGAGCGCCGAGCGATCTCGCCTGCATCTCGGCACGTCGAGAGATCTCGCGAGGAACACGCGGCGCTTTCTTTCCTCGTCTCCTCCACGCCCCCGCCCCCGCCCCCGCCCCCCCCCGACACGCCGACTGTGTTCTCACCAGCTGGGGTGTAACGACGGTCTTTAGCCCCCTACATCCTCCCCCGCCGCGTGATCGTTACAACGAAACCTCGCGGCCGGAGCCATTTAGGCACGTGAGCCTCCAACGACGTACCGTGCACCAACGTCGTCGCGTAATCACAATGGTTAGCGCGATTGCGATCGGCTAATGACTGAAAAAGTATACCCTCGTTAAGAAATACCGACACGATCGGGCTGTGGCCGAGCACTCCCCCGATCCCCAACCCGGCTCACGAACATAAAAATCAATTTCGGTCGGTCTGCGAAATTCGCCGTTCGTTCTCTCGCGAAAGTCGGCCGTTTATTATTAGATTCGACAATTTTAGCCGAAGATGAACCGACACGATCGGCCTGTGGTCATTATTAAGCGGTCATTATTACGCTGCTAAGCAATTGGGACGATGAATACATTCCGCATGATAGAACAATAAATTCTCCCATAATCGTTATTAATCAAACGACAGATAGTATTATACGTGCATACAAAGAGCTCTTATATTTGTTCGGTTGTACTAGATTGCGCACGCCACAATTTGCAAATTTTCATAGCTATTGATTATTCGTAATTGAATTACGTTTGTGTGAATAATCATTGAAAAATGCAATTCCATTAATAAAAATTTATTTTTAAAAAATTTTTTACCGGTTACACATTTTACACTCGCGGCAAAAACTTTGAATCTCACGGCGATTTCTACGGCAATACAAATACCTTTTCGCGTTTAACGATTCGTGTAATCCTCTCGAACTTAATTCACATTTATTAGCGCTAATCGTGGTTAACCAAATTATATCTCTATATGTGGCACAAGTAGTCTTGTAAAATCTAAAGAGAGATTAGCGGCCCGTTAATTAACCTCGATTACCACCTCACGCTTTCAAGAATAGCCTCGTTGTTAGCCCATTTTTCTCGCGGTGACAATAATCGGTTAACAATGCTTCACAAATCATATCTCGTACTTTGCGACCTGCGATACTCCTATACAGATGTTTCGGCTGTTTTCACTCTGCTGAGCGACAATAGGCGTAGAGCCGGCGATCTGCGTGTGTGTGTGGAGTAGTTGGAATACTCTCTCCACGCCACATATATTTGACATGTGTTGCATTTCCACACATGTCAAGCTACATCTAATTGAAATTTTTAACGAGTAATTTATTGGATTTTTTTTTTATCAGCGAATATATCAATGAACAATTCTGTACGCTCTGATTGACTCTTGGTGAAATCTCCTTTTCTCCAACCAATCAAATGTATCAAAGGAGAGCCGAGACAAACGTGTGAATTCAGACCTGTTTGATGTGTACGCGCCACATACAATGGCTACAAAATAACGGTGTGTGATTTAACACCATGTGGTGTCTATATAATTCTCACTATATTGGTGTTAAATTAACATCAACATGACATGGATTTTAAATCCACGCACCCATGAAGGTGTTAATATAAACACCAGTGGTTTTAAATCAACATTCTACCGACTGTTTTTAGAATGTAAGTTTCTTACTGCGAAGCCAAGATAAATTTATCATTTAAATTATCTCTAAATCGATCCTCCACCCCCGATCGACCACTCCACATGTAAAAAATTTGTTTCACCGGCCCTGCCACCCGGGTGTACTTTATCACGAGACGCGTTATCCAAACCCCCCCGCCCTCC
>NW_017304438.1:6671483-6688313 GCF_001594115.1 Trachymyrmex septentrionalis | reverse complement strand
CGCCCGCAGAGCTCCGCTCGTGACTCGGCCCTTTCACAGTCGCTGAAAGCGACGGGACGGGAGAACGCGAGAAAAGTGAAGAAAACGAGAGAATTCCGGGAACGTCGTTGCTCTTTGCACATTTTTCCCCCCCTTTTCTTTTTATTTACTCTTTGACGACGGTAGGGCAGAACGAAGGCACCGACGTCTGCTGCCTAGCTGGCTTCCCCACTTGACCAAATCTTAATGAATAAATTATATATAATTATTATTATATAATTTATTCATTTAAAATTTGATTAAGTGGAGGGGGGAGGGGGGAGGGGGGCAGCTAGGCAGACGTGACAAAGATTGTCATTTTTTATTAGCGGATCCAGAAATTTGTCAAGAGTCGAAGGTTTTGTTAAGATTTTGGAGAGCTTCCTAAATGAAAAAATATTTTTCGAATTAAAATTGTGATCAACACATCCGTGTTTCGCAGATATTAATTGCGATCGATAAATTTCTCTGGTAACTTTAGATATGAAAGAGCGCTATAAATTTTAAAATTAATGAAAAGGGAGCTTATTTGTACATGACGATGGCAATGACGAGAACGAGAACGAGAACGAGAAAGACGACGACGAGGACGAGGACGAGGACGATGTGAATAGTTTGTGCCAGGAGTTCGTTTGTTTCTTCCTACTTTGTTCTTCCCTTCCTATATCCCACCAGCTTTCCGAGCGAGTTTCCTTGGGGCGAGCGAAGCCGCGAGGGATTTGCGAGTCTCGCGGCGTTTGCTCACTGGCACACAACGATTGAATTTCCGATGTAACTGGCTAACCGCAATCACCTTCCACCAGTTTGGATGAGAGAGCCTTTCTATCAAATATTTGCGAGTCGCAAGGCGATCCCTATATATGGATAGAGATCTCGGCGGTTTTCTTCTCTTTCATTATACCCAGACGGGCACCAAGTTACCGATTTTTTATTTTCTGCCTTTTACAGAAGTTCCGCAGTTAATAATTCTTATTCATTCTTGAAAAGAACCTATTTTACGAGCTTTCCCGAATCATTTAACAAAACCTTGCGCTGCAGTGATTTCAAAAGCTTCTACAAAAATTTTTTTACACATTATTTATATCAATTTTTTAATAAGTGTTATTGTTTAAAATAGTTTTTGTGATTTCTAAAATAGAACAAAATATATAATGTATATATCATGATAATATTTTTCACTTACTTAACAAATTATCCAAAATTATTATCAGAAACATTTAATATTTTAACCGTAATATAGATTCTAAAATTTAACAGCGTGATGACACACAAACACCATTTTATGTATTAATTTATCATGAACACGTTTAATGTCTCTATTAAATATTTTACGATGTCAGTAAAGGAGACACAATTTTTTTTAAGAAAATTAAAGTTATTATTTTGACACTACAAAAATTGGATCTCAATCAGGCATCGTCAAATTTTGTTTATAAGCTTATAAATATAATAGCATGCTAAATTAGAAAGAATAAATATCATCTAAATATTAACGTAAAGTAATAAAGTTTGAATAAAATTCCCTTTTTGATTTGTATTACTGAAGATAATAAAGATTCTATTCTATTATCTGAAAAAACGAAATATCAACGTTTATTTTGGCTGAAATTGTTTACTCTTATGTATTTTTTTTTTATTATATATAAATTTTACCTCGAAAATATAATAAAAAAATAGTATTCCGTATCTAAAAACATACACTTGAAAACTAGTACAGAAAAAATAACTAAGAAGAATGTTCATTTTTTAAATCCTTTTTTAAAAGTTTCTTTTTTAAACAAGGGAAGGTGAAAATTTCCTGCGCGTTGTTTTATAATTTTTCGATATAGTATAAAACTATTATAACCACCATTTCATAAATAATGAAAAACAAAGTTGACTTTTCTCCGATTTCCCTGACTGTTTTTAATTTTCCTCACAATTCCCCGATTCCCGTGATTTCCAGTTTTGTGACAACTCTGATAAAATCATATATGTCACAAGGAACGACGCCTCGTTGTGCGTATTAAATATCAAATCAACGAATTCGCTGAAGTTGGAGGAAGGAACGGTATATCGGTTGTAACATCGATAATAGAATGGTAGCATCACGATAAAGAAATAAACGACTGACGTGAAGACGAAAGGGCGTGAAAGAGAAAGAGAGTGAGAGCACAAGTGAATTCAGCAGAAAGAGAGAAAGGGAAGACGCGGGTATATTCGGGCAATTTCAATTCGTGCGCGATTTTTCAAGGTGTAACGCCGTAAATATTCGCGGCCGAGACGAACGATACTATCCGATGGCAGCAGGGGCTCGCGTACGCTGCGCCGCAGCCGGCATATTATTAGGGCGCAAACTATACGAGCCGAGGTATCGCGTAAAATACGCCCGATACCAATAAATCCGCGAATGGCGATCCATAAATACCTGACGGTACGTGCGAGGAGGCCCGCGAGCGAAACGACGGGCGGAAAACTGGCTAGTTGGCCGCCGGCCAGCCGGATATTTTCGTACTCTCGCGCTGCACCGGACTGCAATGGCGCGGCGAGGGAAGGCCTCACGATGCACCCCTGCGAGAGAGAGAGAGAGAGAGGCGCATTGACTACTCGGTCACTACTTAAATCACTCACGGAATGGATCTACCGCCCCGGCGAATCTAACTAGATTTCCGTGAAAAACCGCTGGCTCGCACGTGAGACTCGACGGCGGCGGCGGCGGCGGCGGCGTCGTCTTTTCGCAAGGAGAGAAATGAAAACCGGAGCTCGCGTGTCATGCAGTCACGGGGTGCGCGTAGTTTATTTCCTCCTTTCTCCTCTCTGTGCTCCTCGTCTTATCCGCGTGTGCAGACGATGCGTACACGCACGTACGCGCGCGCGCGCGTAAATTTACGCCGAGCTCCGCGAAGCTGGCGCACCTTTTGCCTAGACTCCACCACCCATCCCACATCCGGCGGATACGCTCACGCGGGTTTACGGAAAACGAGTTATCGTTTAGGAATTTTCCGACCCGCGGCTTATGAGAGACGTCGACGAGGAGAAGAAGGCAGGCACCCGGGCTGAATTAAAACACACAACGCCGTCACGTGGTGAGAAAGCTTAAGGAAATTTTTATATAACACAGTAAGGAAAGAATTATTACGCTGACTGCTTATAAAATAGAAGAACAGGCAAGGGATTTACAAAGGCAGGTGATTGCATTCATTCTTGTTAGAGAACTTTCTCTGTGGGAGGGAACTTTTGCAAAATCTCAGATATAATTTTCTCGAAAAAATAAAAGTGCCCCTTAAATTTTCCCCTTTCTCCTCCCCTCGAGAGAGCTTTGTATATAATGCAATAGTTCAGTGTTCTTCAAAGCGAGACGGACGGCAAGAAAATGTATACATCATTAATAATAGTATTAATAAAAGTATATACGAGCCAAGCTAGGTGTTAATGCTGTGTTATTAGAAAAGCGTAAGTTTATTACTACAAACGTTTCAACTCCCCCGATCAGATCATTTTCAATGTTAAAAAATTAATACAAATTTCAAATCAGCTACTCACTTGAAAAACGATGAACTTGACAAAACAAATAATATTACTAAGACAGTAATTATAATCCTATATCAAATCATTATTGTGTTCGTACAAAAATCGTTATGGACAGGTGTAAACCTTATTAAATGTGTAAACGTGAAAACATAAATACCGCATAGTTCGGATAAAGATGTGAAATTGTAGATACATATGAACGCTTGGTAGACATCAATGGTTATCTTAAAAAGAGACTTTGAAAACGCAGTCACGGAGGTTCGAAATTACGTTCGTAACTGACCTGTGACCAGCTCCAAGTATTGTCTAAAAATACAGTTAATCGAAGATTGCACAAATAATAATTTGATACAAAAAAAAAAAAAGAAAATCGCAAGCTACAATAAAATGTCATCATTTTCGTCCAGTTCCTCGCCATTCTGAATATGTTTGACACAACCGCGAAGACTGTCACATTGTACTCTGAGATTCTAATCTCCGATTAAATCCATTCGCGATAATCATTACAAGCGCGCAAGAGTCATCGAGATACAACAGTTAACATACCTTCCCGCCCCCCCTCTCTCTCTCTCTCTCTCTCTCTCTCGCTCTCTCATTCTCTCATCAGAGAACGACGTCGGTTTACGATTCCAATTACGCGGGATCGAACGTGGATATCTCTCGTTCAATTAAGAAAAACTAATTTTCTCGCTGCGAAATCCAAACGATTGTCGCAGTCCGCGCGTACGTTTTTTCCTTTTAGCCGGTGCGGTAATTCGTGCGGACGGTCGCTCTCGTTGGATTAAATTTGGCGCTTATCGTATTACTACGCGCATGGTTAATCTCTTAACGCCTTAGAAAGAAGACGTGCAAGAGCATCCAGCTGCCACGGCATCGGCCATGTCCAAGGACGTCTGGGATCATCCAAGTAGATGTCATCGTAACGAAATTCAACGTACAATTTTCTCAAATAATCTCTCGCGTTTCATGGTGATGAATAACATAAAATAACCGTAAAGTGGTCGAATGTTGAGGCGTTAAAAATTCATAATCAGTCGGAAACATAATATTAATTTTCCTTCTTGGGAACTAATCTAGTTCTCGACCTACATTGAGAAACTACGCTAATTAAAATTCATATCCAACACGCGCACGCGCGCGCGCGCGCGATATATCGGATCGGCTTATAATAGCCAGTTAATTGCACGTTTTATCAGGCTTAAAGAATCCACGTTATATTAGCTTCGATATAATGGCGCGTTTTGCTGCCCACCTTTATAGTTTAATCCCGTAATAGAGACGGATATATATTCTCTCGTATGGCGACCGTCCGAATTTTCGGTCGTGCTCCAATTAAATGCCGCTCGGAGGAATAAGTTTCAAGCCGAGGGGAGAAGAGAGGAGAGGAAGGGTGAGAGAAACAAGTTGACCGTACTAAATCCGATATCCCGCGTCCAGCTACTCCACGAAGATACGTCGATATAAACGTATAGGATTTTTATCGGTACCCCGTTCGGGATTGGCACGGCTCTCCCGATACGACGATCTGCCATTAGTTACGTCTGGAATACACGTCGGACGACGAAGCGCGGAACTCTCGGCCGGTGATAAAAGTTCGTAACGTAAAAATACAATTTGGAGGAGAGTCACGGGGATCACCCCGAGAAGGATAAGAACTCCCGAATAAATTTTATCGCCCTCCTCCCCCGTCCCCGCGTCGGCGACCGAAATGTCAGAGAGACTCGCCAACGCGTTCGCCGAATGTGACAGATTTATGTAGAGATTTATATCCTAACTTGACGCTAATCAAGCGAGAACACAATGTTGTGAGTCTCCAATGTTTAGAAGTATATTTTACGTGTAACGTACATTTCGGAGGATTTATTCCGCAGTCATATCAATAGAGACACAATAGAGAATGAAAAATGTATAGAGAAAAGTTTATATTATATAGAAAATACGCATATTATATAGAAAAATACGATTATTTTTTTTTCCAAACCTCCGTATATACGAAATATTATTTTTGGTATACAATATTTGTAAAAAAACAACAATCTACCTTGTGCGCTAAAAATTGGAAAATGTGGTCCGGTGTAATTAAAGTGACCACAGAAACTAAATGTCATTCAATATACAATATGTAGTCTGGAATTAAAACCGTGCATCATTATTAATATCTTTTTTTTTTTTCCAAAATAAACTCAAATATAATGTATCGAGAGTAATTATTCTGCTAAATGAATGAAAGCAAAGATCACGGAATTCTGGGCACACCTGTGTTTGCTCGCACGACAGATATATTCCACCGAGAATCTTCGAGCCAAAGTAACAGGCTGACTCAAACCACGACGCATTTGTAGATTAAAAGCAGCAAAAAACACGGGGGCCGATGTTAGTCTTGCTTTTTTCGATGAAAAAGGGAGGAAGAGAAAATTCGCCTCAAGGTTAGTACTCTCTGTTTCAGTATTCTTTTCCGTTCGCTTGCACACCGTTGCTACTCTACTCTCAAATCTTTACTTAGCTTTTCATGCGCTTCGTCTGCATTCGTTAAGTAAATTCGCGTTGTAGGCCCGCCGTGTTTCTTTCATCGTCCATTTGTGTGTATGAAACTTCGCGATTTCTGACCGAGTTGAACTGCGAAAGAATTAAACATGTAAAATCCGGTAATATTTTCTCAATCGTTTAACTACTATTTATATTAGAAACTGATATTAATTTGTGGAATACAACGTTGTTAAATTTTTATTCAAAATATTAATGCAAAAAACATTTCTTTTCTATTAATTCTGCTTCGACTGAAAATATTGATTTAAATTTTGCTAACCGGCTGAAATAATGGTATCGATAAAAAGTGTTCAGGTTGATTGTCCCGTTCGGAAAACTTTCAGTTAGATCTGATGGGTCTGCAAATAAATAACTCGGTGCTCGTTGCGAAGAGCGCCTACCAATTGACATACAGCACACACATATACTCGTACATATGTGTACGTAGAAAGAATCAGGGAAATTGATCCATTTCTCCGTAAACCTGTACTGTTTCTTGCCTCTGCGTTTTTTTTTTTTTTTTTCTCTTCAACAATCGCGTGTCCTGTTTAGGATGAATGAAATGCGCGGAAACGCAGATAGGCGACGAGGGTGGCGAGGGTGGAAAAAATTAATGAAATGCAGTTGGAACGTGGGCGGCTTTGCGCCACGATCGATAGCCACCGAAAGAAATAGAAAAGAAGAACGAGGAAGAGCACGGAAACGTTTCACGCGACCAATCACGATATTACGACGGTGCGAAAGATGAGCGGTCCTTTCGCACAAGAGGTCCGCACAAAGGAATCGATCCTTTCCTCTTTATCTCGTAACGATCCTATCCAACCACTTGATTTCACCCTAAGAAGCCGTTACGAAACTATTTCAATTTCTTTTGCCAAAGGTCCTTCCGGCACCGAGGATTTCTTCGATATTTCCCGTGGATTCGGCATTCTCTACGGACCACTTTATCTCACCCCCTTAGCTCTCTTTCCGCCCCTGCTCTTTTCTTGTCCTTCCTTCTCTCCCTTTTCACGCCTCGCCCGACGCATATCGCTCCAATCGAGTCGCACGGAACTGGTGCGCCTGCTGCTCGATAACACGGACATTCGCGTACAAAATGGATCGCCCAAAGAGTGCCAATATCCAGATCGTATTATTATTGTCCTAGTTCCACATCCTTTATGTTTCCGATATGATTTCCGCAGGGTTTTCGCAGAATTTCATCAGATTCTATAATGAGGAGGGCTGATTGACGTCACATTGTGCGCGACGGAGATTCATTAGCGAACGAAACTTTCGTAAATTTAAGATAAGATCAATTCGAAAATTTCAGAGCGCGAAATAATCGGTCCGTAACCATCGTCACCCATTTTAACGCTTTAAATATCAATCGACGCGGTATTCTGTAAAGTTCAGATGAGATTTCAAGCAATGAATTGCTTGATGAATTTAAGAAATGATATTTTCTCGGTAACAATTTCGTCACTGGACGTCATATTTTCTCGCAGCTTTTGTACTTCTAACTTTAAATATTCTGTGTAACTAAGCTCGAAGAGAACGCTCTCTTTGAAAATTTGCCAAATCCATTTAGTTTAGAGTGTTAGATAAATCAGTATGCATACCTCAATTTAAATTTTCATTAAGAAAGTCTGTTCAATATTCAAGGGTGCCAAAAAATCTAATTTGTATCGTTATTTCAGTTTTATTTCTTATGCTTTCGACATTACGCTAATGAATAATAATCTATAAGATTGATATTGATAGATATTAAAAGTGATAAATCAATTGTTTGATTGAAATAACATTTTGTTATTTTTATTTTTCATGTGTGTTAAAATATAAATTCATTTCTGTAATTGGATCAATTTTTAAGTAAACAACATCCATATTAGTCGAGCTGGAGCAGTAGTGATCTGTAGAAATGATTTAAAATAACTCAAATTGAATATAATTTATTTTGAATTTAACAGTGTAAAATAAGAGATGAAAAAAAGAGATAAAAGATATATTTTCTGTAGAAAGATAAGTTCTGTAGAATCAATTCTTTTTCGGCAAAAATAGTACTTTTCCTAATTTCTTACACTTGTCAAATATATCATTAGATCAAATTATATCCCATTTATTTTTAATCATTTCTATAAGTCGGCATTATTCAACGTTAACTTAAGAAAATTTATTAAATTTGACACAAATCTAGTTTAATCTACTTATAAATGCATAATTAAATACATTAATCTAGACGTTGTTTATGTTGAATCGAATTCCAGAGATGGATTAACTGATATTTTGTCGCACAAGTTCAAAATGGAAGTTAAATATAACAAAATGTTATTTTACTCAAATGATTATGGGTACTATTACTCTTTTGACATTTGACAATGTACATGTATATTTTCGTAATTCCTGAGTCTCCATTAAAGTGAATCTATTTAAGATTTACCTTATGTGTTCACTGTATTAGTAAGCATATACCAGAATTATAGCAATCAAGATCGAAAATCTCTCTCTCTCTCTCTCTCTCTCTCTCTCTCTCTCTCTCTCTCTCTCTCTCTAGTTGTCACGAGATACTTGCAGATCGTCATTTACTATTCCGGTCGTGTACTGGTTATTGGAATGCGATTAAGAGCATGGTCCAATTTGCGGGGTGTGACGAAGCGCAGCCACAATGGAAACGCCCGAACGTATCGGGTAATCTCGAAGTTTGCAAGTGCAAATGACCGGCATGTGAAAAATATTTTTCACGCACGCTATCCCAACTTCGGTAACGCAAACGCGGCTGTTCCAACTTCTTTCAACTGGTGCAGGCACAAGACCAATTATCATTCGCGGTCGAGCCCGCGGTTGATCGACGATTTATGATTTTCAATTTATACAGACGCGGTCACGCGCAGCTTAATGGGCCATTTGCCACGTTCGCATCGACCGGTGAAACGTAATTAAGACCGTCCTGAAATCCCAGCTAATAATACCGGGGAGGAAAGGGGGATGGATATGGGCGGCGGGTCGTCATTGCGAAATATTTGCTCGAACGGCTGTTTGCCCGTAACCGATATCGTCATCGGCAGTCACGTTTTATCGTGGCGAGGGCATTATTCGTTCTCATTGAACACACGCGTGCATACACGCGATTGTCCAGCGCGTACGCGCTGGCCGCAAAGTGCGCCGCTTGCGCGTCCGAAGTTACTCCGAAAATAATGACGGTTATGAAATCGGGATTATACAGAGCGGGTCGATCGCGCTGTTACGAAATCGAATCGTGGTACGAACACTCGCGAAATTAAGGTCGCTCTTCAAATTTAGCTCGCTGCCGAAAATTCGCGTTCGACAAAAAAAAAATGTCGTCGCGTTCGTCTGTGTTGGCTACCTAGCTTAATTCCAATAGCATCTCTTTCATTCCCCCCCCCCTCCCCCCTCCTCACCGGCTACTATATAGTTCGACATGCTCCGAATAGTCGCGCGCTAGTTTTGTTTGAGCATTTTTCAACCCGCGCAGATAAATCCGCTCAAGCCCATGAAATCCTAGTCGAACCCTCAATTGTGATGGTAAATTACAGATGTGCCGATTATGATCAAACTGTTACGAAAATACGACATGTATGATGGGCATTGTGTAATAAAAAACGAACGGATTATAACAAATTGTTTTCAATCGAAATGCTAAATATATTAAGAGACATAACGGTAACAAGCAAATGTATGCATTTTTATTAACAAAAAAGTTATAGCACACGCTGTTAATGGAACGCCGTAAATGTATCGTTAATATCACACTGAAACAATGGAGTTCAACAATTTAATTCGAGAAAATGTACTAATTTAACTCGAATTTAAGGTATAATCTCATGCTGATGCTCGACGCGCTAAAATAGGCCACGTGATCAAAATTAACGAACAAGGGTCAATTTGGATCACGTGACCTGTTTCGATGCTAAAAACGAACGTCAAGTGTCAGCGTGAAAATGTACCTGTAGTCTATTATTTACTAAATACATTAATATGGACGTTGTTTACTTTGAAAATGACCACACGAATAGATTGATTTACGTTGACACACATGGAAATTAAACGCAACAAAATGTTATTAATTCAACAGATTGGACTACCATTGCTCCTTTGATATCTATAACGGTGTAAAGTAAAAATAAATAAATTCGGATATGCCCTACTGAGAGTGATATCGAAAAATGAAATTTCTAGGACAGAATACTGGATAGTTCTTTGTGAGGGGATACCTAACGATCACAACGTCATCGTGCGACACCGTCGATTCTCGAAATATCTCCGCTCCTTTCGATTACAAAATTACAGGTGCCTTACCGAGATAGTGCACCTGGCGGTGACCACCGGTATGTCATTTGATGATACTGGACCGAACGTTATCTTCGACGTAGGTCCAACGGAATGTCGTGGCCGTTCGGCCGGCTGGTCAGCCAGCTACATGACGGTTTCGATTGCCGCAACACGATTCAGACACGTCGCAACCCGCTGTTGTTACTCTTCCCTCTATCGCCTGCGGCGCGTTCGCAATTTACGTAATGCATCGTTCTCCATAAATCCACTAGTGGAAAGAGGATCGGTGCAGCGCGATAGACAACGCCGTCGCATCGGAGATTGAGAGCCGACTCGCGGAGATACGAGTGATTTTTTTATTCTTTCTTCTTTTTAATGTCTCTCTCTCTCTCTCTCTCTCTCTCTCACACACACACACATTTCATCGAGTACGCTACTGATTTTTTCGCAAGCGGCGATTTCCGTAGCAAATACGTCCGGGCAAATAACGTCCTATGCATTTGTTTCGTGCGTGTGCATTTTGCGCAGGACATGTGGAGTACCATCGTTGGAAATTCATCAGCATTTTAACGGATCGCACTAACAGTTTTCATCTCAATTGACGTACCCAGTGTATAAATCCTCTCGTTAATCTTTTCATTTGTCCCGAAGTGTATTCTAAAGCGTCCCCCATTTAAGGTATTATCTCTTACCGTAAAAAAAAAAGAAAAACATGTAAAAATTCTCACACGCTGCATTAACTTTAAAGATATGTCTAATCGATAAGTTCACTGCTACCGCGATAGCGTGAAATCTGACGTTTACTAAATTGTACCGGCTGTTATTGACACGCGAGCGAATTGACGTGGTCGCGCTTTTAACTTCGAGAGGATTAAAGGAGAAAAAGGGCGGTGAAGGCTTTTGTCGCGCATTCCTTCCGCAGAAACGTTACGTTCCAGCAAGACGTCACCTTTAGAATCGGTTATAGGACTCCATTTGACCAAGTCGACGTGTAACTTTCGACCGCGGGACAATCGTACATCGAAAATGCAACGCTCTGAGTGATACCCCGCAAGTGTTTAAATATAAAATATACCTCCACCGCGCGGTGACGTGAAACCGCGCGCGAATCGCTTCCTGGTTTAACATGCGGCTATTTTCCCGTCCATCGTTCGTTCCCGCCGAAAGCCAGCAATTCCGCTGGTCGGCGGTTGTGCAATACTCGTGGATCTTCGGCGCGAGTAGTGTGACTTCGCCGCGACGGCCGCATTCCCAGCGGTGCATACGTAAAAGATTCACGACAAATCGCGTGTACGACAAAGTCGCGAATTATTGAAAGCGCACGCTGTCGAGAGATTCGAGAGAGGAAAGCGAAAAACGGGAGAGAGACAATTTCTCTCCTCCGCGCGCGTCGCGTGAAGGAGAGATAAAAAGTTTCTCCACGAGTCTTAATTTTCACCTAGATTTCCCAATGATTGCTTAATTAGAAATAACTCCGTTGAAAAGTATCTTGCATTTTACATTGCAGCTAGGATGGAGAAATGCGCCTCATTAATACGCGCGTTTATTCATAATTCACATTTATATTAATCCTTAGTACACAACGATAATAATCCGGTTTTTTTTTTTTACTGTGCACGAGGATCGTTTCGTTAATTTCCATCACTCTTACACAAGTATCCACAAATTATTATGTCCCAGATCCACAAATATAAGATTAACTTTAATTTTGATTTAACTTACTGTTCGTCTTATTTTAATTCTTGGAATTGTGCGATTCCTACACAGAAAGAACGATTTTGCAGAAGTATGTAAGAATTTAGCTGGATACAGATCTGAAAATAATTTTGTAGGAATTTCAAACATGAGCAATGCTGCAATGTTTTTGACATTCTAACAACCAGTTTGCATTCAACATAGTTAATTATTTGGATAGTTCAACAAAATTATTTCCATCTAGCTAAATTAGACATTTCAGCAAAACCATCCTTTCCTTGTGTATATATATATATATTTCACATCTTTACAAAGTATTTATAAAGTTGTATTTAAAAAAGAAGAAAAGTAGGAACTTAGCCAAATGCTCTTAGTATTTAAAAAAAAGAAATATGTAGGATACAATTGCCCTAATTGCGCACGTGATGTGTGTGTGTGTGTGTGTCGAGTTAAATTTGACAAGTTTTTCTTTTATTTCTACCTTCAATTTGAAACTGTTTCTATAACTTCGATTACATTCTGTATATTGCATCGAGGCGTATATTTACATCGAGGCGACGTCGCGTGTAGCTTCTGATTATGGGTGAGTGGTTACATCGGTTCTGATTAAGAGCCGCTTACCACTGCTCGCCTTCTGGAATACCATTCTAGTATTCTGCGAATCAAGCTATTTGTACTGATTCGGTACGCCTTCCTGTTGCGCGCTTATACCGCTTGTGCCTCGCTACGTAATTTGGTAGAGAACGTGAGGCGGGTACGTGGCACGTTGCCACGAAAGCGAAGCACTATACCCTTCCTCGACTTCTCGGATCTCTCTCCGTGTGGTGCTTTTGTCGTTATTCTGGCCCTCGAGTGTTATGCAATTTCACATGCGCAAAGCTGCACCGCATTAACTTATGGACAAATACAAATCGATATCTGCGCCGAGCGTGAAGAGGGTAAAAGTGTTGTCATTCTGTCTGGAGCAAGAATATGTATGATGTATGAAGACCGAGTGCCACTTTCGTTTGGCTCCACTTTCGTCTTCTGTTCGCGATGTATACTTAAAACATGATAACATATAAACTGCAATATAGATATATTGGACTTTCCAGATCAATGATAGATAATACTTTAATGGCGAGAAATATTTGAAAATGAGTGTAAGAAAAAGGAAAAAAACAGAAACCCTGAGAAAGATAAATCCGTATATCTATCAATTTTTTTTCATGATACATGGTATAAGTCCGCAGAAAAAAAATCCTTTTTAACATTTTCGATAGAATCAGGTTGGGTAGTAACTATTTAAAACGTTAACAGTTAAAAAAACAGTTAATAACTTAAAAAGTTAATAACTTAACTTAACTTTAATTTGAAATGCATTAATTTTTAACTTAATTTAGTTACTTTTAAACTTTAACTAATTAATTTTTTTAAATTAAAAATTGTTCTATCTCTCTTAATGCTAATATTTTTTTTCTATAAAGTCTTAAACTCTTAGAGAATTTATTTAGAAAAAGTTCAATGATTTTATGATGAGTGACTCTATAATAAGAGTCACACTATACGGTAGCCAGTTTTTATTGATTCGCTAGATTTTGTCAATTCCCGCTTATATTTGAATCACACTAATTTTAAGTATCATAAATATTATATTTCAGCAACATAAATATGAAATGAGCCTTAGATGAAGAATTGTTGTAGAACAGTATTGCACATCCACCCATTTCCTAAATTTTTACGTTTATCTTTGTAACAAATATCTAGTCGATGTAGTTGTAAACATGCATGAACAGTCGTTTTAGAAATTAAAGAAAATTAGCAAACATATATCCTTCTCTCTTTGCAAAATTTTACAAAAACGCCTTATAGTGTGAGACTCTTCTTATTATATATAAATAACTTACATGTAAATATAAATTAAATTTACCTAATAATCTATATTTGTAATTACTTTAAAGTAATCTCATTATAAGAAAAATTAGAACATTCTGATCTCAAAAATAATTTTTTTTTAAATTAACTTTTTCTAAACTTAAGTTAATTCAAATCTTAAAATTGAAGGAATAAAGAATTAACTTAGTAAAATTCTTTATTCCTTCAATTTTTAATTTAATTTTATTAATTTTATAAGCCATTAACTTCAACTTAATTTAGTTTAAAAAAAAGTATTAGCTTACCCAACCCTGGATAGAGAATAAGCTATTTTCGAGAAAAAAAAAATAAAATAAAATTCGTAGACAGCAAATGAATAAAGTCGTTTTATTTGATTATCAGTTAACAAAGTGGTCACTTTCAACATTTGCTTTAGAGTTTAATTTTTCGCTTTTCAGTTTATTACTGATAATCAAATAAAATGACTTTGTTCATTTACAATCTGTGAATCCTAATTTATTTTTTTTCTCGAAAATGACTCATTCTATCAAAAATGTAAAACAGAGCTTTTTACTGCGGATTTATCTCATTTATTATAAAAAAATGTCAAACTTAAAAAAAAATCCAATACCGTACTAGTTTTTTTTTCATAAAAAAAAAAGAGATCTTCCTTATCTTTAGGTTCACTCCTGATTAAATAAAAAGATAATGTATAGTCAAAAGATAAGCTTTCATGTCCATTAAACATGTAAGTTGGGGTGAATCGCCGAAATCCACCACTTATAGTTGGAAAATTTGTATTAAGTTTAACGCATTTTGCCTGTCAAAAGGTCTATTCAAATTTTTGTATTAATTTAATAACAAAAGATAAATATGTTAGAAAGTAAGACAAAAGACATTATGTAAAAAAATTGACGTAAAAATATAACATAAAAAATATAATTGAAACTTTATAAGAAAATTGCAAAAGCATACTTTTTTAATAAAACATTAATATGTTAAATTAACACATTTTATTCATGTATCTTAGAATTTACGTTTTTTTAAAAACATTTTTTATATTCACTTACTCATAAATGTGTTATTTAATATTAAAATATGTCAGATATTAATTTAATACAAAATGTTCAAATAGCAAAATCACACTATATTGAACTAACATTCGGAAATGTTAAAAATTCAATACACAAATTTTAACGAAGGAACGGTTTCGATATTTATACAAAACGCTTTTTTAGTAAATTGAAAATGGCTGTAATTCAAGCGTTAAGCGTACCTATTTATTACGTGATGTACGAGTATAATCAACGAGCTAAGTTTATCGATAGCACTTTGCCTCAAGTCAGTTTAACGACGAACGTTGCGACGTTTAAAAAAATGATAGCAGAACCCACGACTTGATCAATGACGCGTCTTGTCGTTGGTGCTCAAGTCGCGATGGATGGATTCCTGCTCTCACTTCCGCCCTAGAGATTGTATTTTAACGGAGCTGTGTGCCAAGGGATAGTAGTTTCTTTTTGTATTCTGTCAAGCATGTTCGACTCTCCCCATTTCGTTCGCGATCAGACCGCGTTGCTCTGACAAATTGATCGTGCAATACGAGAGGGTGCATAACGATCCATGAACAACGAGCATTACAAAATGCGCGAACGCGAATTTTCTATCGATTTGCAATTCAGAAACGTCACATTCGGAAGCATCATTTATTTAGTTTTTATTCGTGTAGCAACTAAGTGATCATTTATACGGATTCTGTTGATCGAAATATAATTTTTGGACAATTATAATTTGAAATCAGACCGACAAAAATTAATTAATTAAGAAACCTTCTTAGAAACATATTTTAACAATTTAATATTAAAATGAACATCTTAAAAATTATAAATAAAATGAAAAATTTTGGCGTGTGATTTGCAGAGTTTGATATTATATATACTATATATATACATATTAATTTTATATACATACAATACAAAATATGTATATAATATTGATATTATATATTTGGTATTATATATAAAATTTAACACTAATACTATTAAGCATTAAGATCCGCTTTGATCGAAAATAATTGGATTATTTCTCTTGGTAATTTTTGAAGTCATGTTATAGTTATATCATGCCGGCAATCGACAGTTTTATTTATCCACACACAATCAATACATGAAATCGGTGGTTATATACGTGCAGTCTGCTGGTACGAATATTATCTGTCCAGTACATTCTACCCAGAAGCAACGCTGATTCTTTGTTGTATAGCAAAATTTTCCAATTTAAACTCGATTGTAAAAACTTTTTAAATTTACGCGTAATTACAGGGAGACATGATAACTCTCTTCAACGGGACTGAAAAAGGAAACAGATCAATTTCTTATTTATCTTTAAATAACGTACGAGCAAATGACAAAATATTTCGACAGAGTCCGCCGAAATGTCCTGTATATCGCGAATATTTAGTGTGCATTATTTTGCAAACGCTAGAGCATGTTGCTCGTAAAATTTGCGTTTTTAATGGAACTGCGCACGAATGTGGAAGATTCCGAATGAATGAATGAATGCCTTCGTTCCGTGTGTTTTATCGGTCGGTTTTCCTTCTGGCTTTTTTTTTTTTATTTATTTATTTTTTCCCCTGAACGTGACCGTACGTGTTATGGCAAGTTTCCGCCGATTGTAATTCCCTACTGACTTACATCGCACATAATATCCACGCTGAATAAAGAGATTCTCTTTTCCGACCGGGTTTTTACTTCGCTCAACTTGACCTGAATTTACAACACACGTATTTAATCCGTTACGATTTGCGCGGATATTCTGGATTCTTCACGCAGATTCCCAGCGTGCTTCACACAAGTCGCTCCCACCCCAAGTTTTTCCCGATTGGTTTTTCCATCGTGAACGCGGCCGACGATATTCCGACGTATTGTCCAGAAATTGAATCTTTCTCTGGCAGCTAACACA
>NW_017304438.1:6667109-6670762 GCF_001594115.1 Trachymyrmex septentrionalis | reverse complement strand
CACACACACACACACACACACACACACACACACACACACACACACACACACACACACACACACACACACACACACACGACATGCTGTAATGGCCTCGGTGCAGCGGACGTTACGGTTAACAACGTTACTTGTCGTTCAGAAGTGATGCCATTAACGACTCTCCCCGTCGATGGGTCTGTTTTTTTTCCTCATTTTTCCGTACCCGATTGTCGCGAATACGACAATGTACTCATGTCAATTCGGACGTCGGCTGTCGCTAATTAATCACGCTGCGATTATTTCGATCGAACGGTTCGTGATGGGCTTTCGAATTTTGCTACACCTCGTTCGTCCAATAATGAGATTATCAACGGCATAACACAACGGATTTATGCGGCATAAAAGAATCAGTGATGATAAAATATGGTGTCGTCGATTCGGCAACCATCTCGTAACTTTGACAGAAATCCGATGACATGGTGTATTTCAGTGAATAAAGATATCAAAGTCACTACATGATATTGATATATGATCGGAATTTTTCGCATCAGTCATTCGTATAATAATTAATACATGGATGGCTGTCAAAGTACATTTTTTAACGAGAATATTATTCCCGTAAGTTAAGTAAAGTTACAGGAATATTTCTTAAATATATGTATATATGTATGCAAGGTCGAGCATTATCAGAGATACCAGAAATATCGCATGTCAATTGCTCGTATGCCTAGTAATTTATGCGTGTGATGCTGTGTAATAATTAACATAATAAGTTTCGGTTCTATTTACAACACAAACTCACATGGCACGTTAATTGCACCTGCACGATATTTCACGCCATAAATTTGCAACCCGAATGATTTCGGAACGATGCATTTCACGCTTAATACTACTACAACGCATGAAAATCAAACGCGCGGATCGTGATAGTAATTTTAGTGTTAATGGCAGTTAAACGATATCTGGAAATGTACAATAACATAATAAAAAAATACATTTAGTTGAAATATTAAATTTTTTAATAACGTCTAATAATACAATATAATTACTGATAAAAAAAAAAATATATATATATATAGTATATTCTCTCTCGTGCTCTCAATATCATTTTATCAATGCCATAGGCTATGAAAAATCTATCTTCGTCTGCGCGTGTGTCTATAGAAATGAAATCAATATTCACCAGAATTATATCCCGGCCCGAGTCTTTCCTCCTGAGACATGAATCAATCTTCCGGAAGTTACTGTCGTCCAGTAGTCGTCCAATAGTTTCTAGCGAGATATCAATTCTCCTAGACAAGGTATCAATCCGTCGTAAGCCCGTAAAGTCGACAAAGTATCGTTTGAGTGGGACATTGATAAGAACATATATTCCTCTGTTATTCTGACACATGGCACTTTAGATTAATATATCGGTAAAATTGCAACAAAAAAGAACGAGAACATTATACACTTCTCAATATCCCAAAAGGTACAATATAAAATCGTAATAATATCAAGTAGAAAGATCATTTAAGAAAAAAATCAATCATGCCATTTGATACACTTTTAATGATAATTTTGTAATAAATTCTCGTGACGTTACAATGATTTTGAAGTGATTTTACAACTAAAATATCACTTAAAAATAATATTTTATTACACAATTAACGTCAAAAGTGTGTTGAATGAGATCATTATTACATTTCCTAAAATGACTTCTAATTAATATCATCTTAATCTTATTATGATTTTGTATTCTGAGATAATAGAGGTGAAGACATCAAGAGCATTGTACAATATACAGAACATAAAAATCATAACAAATATCGTAAGAACGTTACGACTTATAAATATAAGTGACAAATAAAGTCATGATAATGTCATACAGTATCATTTTTTGACTCTAGTCTTTCATTTGGGTAATATAAAATGCTGCATAAAACGTACTTTTTTCCTTTTCGTTTCAATGTTCCTAATTCTAACGTTCACGATTGTGCTCCAAATCACGCGATAAAATAATTTACTTATTCGTCGCTGTCGCCACTAGTACTCGGAGAAAACCGAAAGGAAACCACTAAATTCCCCTACCAACGTTGCACCGACAAAGCTGCATTAACCGCTAAGGCAGAATAGGGGGATTACGTAATGACGCGGCATCATACTGGATATTTACTAGCGTATGAAAATTTTCGCGTATATTCTGACCTACATGCGTAAAACTCTGGTGCTTACGCTCGTGCCACCATCCAGGATCTTAACACCGCCGCCACGAGACCTACGGTTACCTTCTTCACCTTTCGCCCTTTTCTTGGGGTTACTTTTCCCTTTTAGCATGTTCGCCCCGGCTTTTCCGCCAACGACGGCGAAGAAATATGGTTAAGTGCGCTAGATGATCCATGAAAGAGTGCCGGTACGATTCTTTCGGCGAAAGACGATGATGCCGAGGAAGTAATCTGAGTTCAAGTCCGATATACGAAATGGTTATAAACACGAGCGAATAAATGTGACACTTAACCCATTGTATAGATTAAAAAATTTCTTTTTTATCACAAATTATTACTTTTTTATAACAATAATCAGCGAGAAAACTTTCAAAAATATATAAGTCTAGTGAAAATAATCACTGACTAATAAAAACACTTGTCGATTATATCGGAGCCATTATTTCGAATTTCGAAAATTTGACTAGATTAATCTAACATTCGATTAGATTTATAATCACTTCCCAAGAATTACACATGTTAATAAAAATCTGTCCAGTAGAAAAAATGTGCTCAATGAGAGTTAAAAACGAATAAGCGGCTTTGACGTACATGCTTTCATTGGAACGAGTAATTATTAGCTGAACGGCTGGCTCATTGCGAATTTGCTACAGAATTTGCATCGTAAACTGTGAAATGATAAAAAATTAAAAAAAAAAAAAAAAAGACCGTAGGACTCGCAAAATGTAAAAATGATAAATAAATAAAACAGCAATAGTAAAGTCACACAATGATAAATTAAAAAACACAAATCAGTAGAAAGTCATAAATATAATTAATTAAATCGTTCTAGCCTACTCCCTCCCCCCCCCCTCCGAGCTCTTCGATCAAAAATTAATTTTAATCTAGGATCACGTTACTTCCATCTGTGCCGCTCTGAAAGTTACGCTTTGAATAGTAACCCCATTTATTTAAGCACGTTTGCGTATACGAACGACGAAAGTTTCAGGGTCGATAATTACTGTGCTATCTGGCGGCGTTTTTCGATTCTTTCTAGCGGCAAATTATCCGGGATCGTTCGGATAAAGAGCCAGATACGAGCGCGACACAGTGTTGCCCGGTAATTACCGTGCGATCGTATCTTCCACACCTTCCAATTTCATCTGAATCCCGGCCGACAATCGTATTAGCGAGGCGAGCCGCACTGCGAGACCGATGGAAATCGCGCGCCCATCGATTCCGTTCGCGATGCGCGGTTTAATACGAACGATAGCCTAGCGGCGTACAACTTTATTACGGTCGTAATAAAGTTACGGGGGTGAGCTGACAGCGGATAACGACGGTGAAAGCGAGAGAGGGTTGTTTCGTCGTTGGCCGGCATTAATTCGCGTGCGGGTGATCGCATGCACACAGGGTGATACACAGTTCTCGATCGCATCGTTCTAATCACATGAAGCTATATCTTCACTTGGATCTTCACTTGGATTATCA
>NW_017304438.1:6647543-6667009 GCF_001594115.1 Trachymyrmex septentrionalis | reverse complement strand
CTCGATCGCATCGTTCTAATCACATGAAGCTATATCTTCACTTGGATCACCGTATAAAATTTATTTCAATAAATAAACGGAGGATGATATCCCTTTCGAACGAGATAGAAAAAGATTTAAGCAACGCCCGTATACGAGACGACACTATTGGCACGTGCTTTAAAAAGCGTTCGCGAATTCTGCTAAATGTACTCGACAAGTTACCGATTACGGCTGGTTTTTTCTTTTTCTTTTTTTTTTTTTAATCGTTTATTTTGGCCCCAACGAATCGAAACGCGTCATCGCCTGTCAATATATTCACCGGCACGGTCAACGCGTACGTAATTGCGAAGCACGAGGAAAGCGATCCTGTTATTGTGAATGGATTGACGGCGCGCTGATCATTCTGCGATACTATAAATACCACGCGTTTGTTTATTCGTGACCTAGATATACAAATAGAATCATCTGCGAGGACATCTTCGAGTTTATGGCAATATTTTCCTTCACCCGATCGAGCAACATCGAGGGAACCAAGTTCAGCTCACTTCTTCGGCTCCTCTGATTGTTTGAAAAACAAACAATCTACTTTGCATTCTTAAAACAATGCTATAATTCAATTATAACGAATGATCTTCATGAACAATTATATTAAGATTTCAAAAACAATATTAAGAGAAAATCGACTGACAAATTTTTAAACACAAATAAAAAAAATTGTTACTTTCGATCACCTTAGTGCTAACAATAAGTTATATCTAAAATTGCTTCAAGAATAAATATATCCACTTTCGTAATTATTGGTTAATTTTGATAAAATTGAATCTATCAGTAGAAAGTAAACTTTAACTGATTGTTAACGTACATTCGCAGTTTTTATCTTATTATTATATATTTTTAACTTATAATTACATTTTCGAATGCAAAAAATAAATCGGAGATTGTATATCTAAAGGTATTTTTACGTACAATATTTTAACTTTATTTCTAACCGTCTGAACTTTGTCATCCACGATTGTAACAGTAAACATCTTTTTCAACGGGTGTTAAGGCCACGTAGAGCGAATTTTTTCTTTCTTCTTTTTGAACGAAGTGCACTGCCTTTGGTATCCAGGACGCGCTCTCGTCTCCGCACGACTGTCTCTGGCTTTTCGCATTTTCCGCTAGCACAGCTATTGTTTGTTTATGAAATTATCCGCGACCCAATTGGCCCAGGCTTCGTCGAAAGGCTGATCTTTTGGTCGGTTTACTGCATCGCCGCCAATGGTTGGCAATGCAATGCTATTCCGCAGTACTGCCAGAAACCCCGAGGATAGCCGGAAGAGAAAGGCAGCGTAAAAATGAAAGACACCTTGACAGACATACAGAGTGTCTCATGGAACGATACGCACTTCATTGCATCTTTCAATGAATAATAAATATTAGAAACCAAATTTTAATAATTAATTTTTCATTCTCATAAACGTTATTAAATTTAAGAAATGTAGAATTGTTAGTTAAATTACAATAATGTAATCCTATTTCCTGTCTCTTATATTACTAAATATAAGAGATATGCGTTAAACTAAATCACGAGACGATTTTAGTTTATGAAAATAGAAATATTAAATTTATTAAATAGGATTTATTAATATTTCTCAAATCTAATTAAATTACAGCGATATAATCTCATTTCTTATTTCGCATACCATTAAATACAAGAGAGATATGTATGCTAACTAAATTATGATATATAAAATGATTTATAAAAATACAAAATACTAAATTAAGTTTTAGTAACTAATGTTTCTCAAATCATTAAATATTATTTATTTCAAGAGATCACGACATAATCTTAGTCAGAATATTGAATACATATCGGTATGATTTAACACGAGAGATTTCAAATTATTTAATGTCTAAAATTAAAAAGCATTCATTAATCAAAATTGAATCGAATTTAACTCTCTTTCGGCAGAATCAATTTCACATTAAGTTTTTTCAAACTTAATTCGATCAACTCTTGTCTGGTTCTTTACCGTTTATAAAAAGATGAAGAAATCGGGAAAGAGTACGGAGAAACTAGAGCGCGCTAATATAACGGTATATATGCCAGAGGGGTTAACGACTCAGCGATACGGTGACGGAAAAATGCGAATTTTTTAGTTATTGCCTCCGTGCAGATCATCGCCTCAGGACGCCGCGCTCATTCGATGACTGCGTTTACGTTGCACTATGCAACCATGTTCAAGCCTCAACGACGTTTATTCTTGCTCTTAACCACTCCCGACAGCGTAAAGCTGGGCTTTTGCTACCGTCGATCTCGTTGCCGCGAGAGGAGCACGCCCGTTTGTTCCCATGCTTTTACGTTTACGATGTAGTTTTACTTTTCCACCAGTATTATTGAAAGATATGAAGGACTCAAAATTCTCGTGCAAACACCACGATATTCAAGAATGGCCACTCTCCTTGTTTTCAACTGTCTGCTTCTGCGTTTTATCCATTTAATAGCACTGCGTAATGTGTGTACGTGTGTATACGCAAATGACACGAGAAGCATATGGCTAGCTATATCTGAATCTTAAATATGCAATAAAGTCCTGTTTTTATATCGGCTTTACCTTCACCTACGAGAATCATTGCTGAGTTTGTTTCATATTCACGTAAGCATCAGTTGAGATACCGCGGATTATGAAATGTAATCGTATCGATCGCAACCGAGGATGATACGTTCTCTCATACACAGTTAAATACGTACTATCAAATTGTACCCAATTCGAGTTATTTTAATTAATTATTTCTATAGACCGCTACTACGCAATATATCGTTTATTTAAAAAATAACGTGATTAAAATATACAACTTAGGCCCGATTGCACCAACGTTACTTTGACTTTAAGCAAGACTTAAAACTCTCTCCGTCTCTGCCTCTCTTTCGCTTTAAAACGAGACGGGGAGAGTTGTAAGTCTTGCTTAAAATCAAAGTAACGTTGGTGCAACCAGCCAACCTTAAGAAAATGTATTAAATTTGACTGAAATTGAGTTTATTATTTACTAAATGCATACGTTGACATAGACGTTATTTACCTTGAAACTAATGGAAATGGATTGATTTACATTTTTGACACTCGCGTGGAAGTTAAAAATAATACAAAATATTTTTTTTGTTATTTAAACTCAAGGGATTGGGTTGCTCTTTTTAATATTTAACAGTGCGAATTTTCAAACCGACGTGCAAATTAAAACGACGCGAGAAGCGACACGAAAAGGGATGTCGAGCTGTAAAAATAAAATCTTCGGAGCAAAAAAATTATTTCCAACTTCTGAGAAATCCACGCTCAAGAGAAAGTGCATGTTGACGTCCAGGCACCCTATATATCAACCCTCGTACCTTTTTGCCTCGCGAGACGGTGATGTTTCACAACGTCAGTTATAATACTCGTACGTTTTCCAGAACACGTGCACAATCATTTTATTAACCGCTATCTGACAGCGAAGAAAATAATCCCACCGTGCGGATGGCTTTTAACGGATCTCTCGAGGTTACCATACTGCTTCGTTCGCAATTGGGGAACGAAATTTCATTCTCTCCGTAGGAGAAAGCAGCTCGGCGACGAGACACAATGCACTACAGAATGAAATGGAACGGACGACGATATACCGTGAAGCCAAGTATTGCATACGACAGTAGAAAAGATTGTATTTCAGACCTTCGACGCTAGATGGGCGAACATTAACTCACTTCCACAGCAAATTGACGAGGAGGGAAGGCATTTGCGGTTCTTCGTTTTTTTACTTATCGCACCGTCTTTTCTCGAGAAAGATAAGTATTTCTTTAATCCTTTTCTCCTCCGTAATTCTGTTTATACTAATTCTTTTATTCTTCGTCTGAATGTAAAGCCACGATAAAAGAGAGAGTCGTCAAAGACGATCGATCGTGCTCGTGATGTTGTAGTGCACTCCACAAGGAGTGCACGGGGTCAGTTACACTCGACGACGTATATTTCCAGTGTAAAGACAAGAGTCTCATCGACAATATTTAGACGCAATGAAACATTTATGTAATTATACAGCCTGTCTATGTGTGCAGTCGGATATATTAATATTTACACACGGAAGAGGATGCTGTTTGAAGACGTACCCCCTGAAGGGATAACAATGTTATGTCTTTGTCACGGTGTTTATAGTTTATAGGGAGATTGTAATATTTTTCTTTGTCGTCCATGTTACGGACGGCTTTTAGCGAGTATCCGGTGGTATCGTGTTACGAAAATTATATGTCCTTTGTTTCGACAAATATGTTATTGAATGTGCACGCGATGCTTTTTCACATTAATTAAATTACAATTAATAATTAGAGACTGACTTTTGTTATGTTACCTGTATTTCGCATACGACTGTAATTACCCCTCGCAGCGTAACATAAAATTTTCTCCGCAAAAGTCCGTTTTACACATATTATTTCACCACGAGAGCCACCTATTCGTTTGGTGATTCGATAACTCTAATATCGATTGTGAAATTTGAATGCCCGGCGCAGCTTTATTCTCTTCGAATAATCGGGAAAATCGACGAGCAACGCGCGTGCATGTATTACAACCGATATATGGAAACCAACTAATTTGATATCTGAATGACATTCGTGAGAAACACCGCGCCGGGCTCGTAAGAGCCGCGTATATCGGCGACATTACCGAACGAGGTCGACGGAGTGCTCTTGAGCACGCACGTGCCATTTGCGGAAGTAGGAATCGGCGAAGGGATGAAGGGGATACACGACGAATATACTAGTTAAGGCGAATTTACGCTCATCGTTTCGACGAGTGTCTCGAGAGAATCGTGCGAAGCTGATGCATAGAACCACGAGGTTTTCGTTTGTTCGTTTATTAAATTCGATTTAATATTTTGAATTTATTTTTTGGAATTCATTTTTTTCTGCGAAAATCAACATAGTCTATTGTTACTGTCTGTATAAGATCTATTTAATTCAGGTTAATTGAAAAGCTAATTAGTCCTTCAAGAAAGACTTCTCTTGTTCAAACTTCTATATAACTTAATATTGTTAAATATATAATGTAAAATTATAATTGTACCCAATTTGAGAGTTATTTTTAATTTAATTTTAAATTTCTATAGTCGTCCATTTCCTAATATGTCGTTAATTTAACTAAAGTAATAGAATGAAACAATTCAATTTCAGAAATGTATTAAATTTTAATGAAATTTAGTTTATTATTTATTAAGAGCATATACGTTTATGTATTAATATAAACAGCGTTAATATAAACGCTGTTTACTTTCAAATTAAGTGATTCAGCTGCAGAAATGAGTTAATTTAGATGTGGCAGTTTTTAACCGCATATTTTATAATAAAATAATACATTTTGGCACACTTGTTAAAAATAACTTGTTAATAAAATAAGATGTAATTTAACTCAAGAAATTGTGTGTGATTTAAATTTAATTCTGTAATATTTAGTTTAAGTGAACCAAAATTTAAATGGAAATAAATAAAAGGAATGAATACTAAAGCGCACTTTAATAGGAATAATCCATATTTGTAAATATAACATAAAGAAAATTTAATTGAATTGTTCGACATTTTCGATTGATTTCAAGAGATTTATAATAATCGAGTGAGTCTAACAAGCCCACCATCACCTCCGGAGGATCAAACGATAAATGATTTCCTCTCATTAAATAAATACAATATATAATATAGGATTATCATTACGGCAATTCATCACTGGTATTTTTTTATTCACTTTAAACGATTCAGTTAGGACGATCATGAAAAATGAACAGTGTAAATCCGCCTTCAAGAGTATTGCGGATAGTGGCAGAGGAGCATGGGGATGAGACGGAAGGCGGAGAGGCTACCTGGAAATTACCGCGCCAGCGGCAGAGCGTCTCGTTAAATGCATCCGACTGTTGTTTTATTAAGCGTAAGCGTAATCGCTTTAGCGATGCCGAGCGCAATCGCACGGGGCGAATACAGCACTAGCGAATTGAGCTGCCGGTGCATTTCGCGAGATTTCCCTCCGCCGCGCCGTTGCAGCTCTCCCAGGATTGCGGGACACACAATCGTGGATGCTCCTTGGTAAGCTCGTTTCTTACGAATCACCAAACACGCTCGCCGAAACTTTTTACGAGGAACAAGATCGATTACGAAAATGACTTGCGAGGATGGGGGACAATTCTCCTCTTTGTACTGCTCGCGTAAAGGGTGCGACCGAGAATGATTTGGAAATCACAGAAACGAATCGGGTATACACCAAACTATTCTCATTCGCGAGAGATCGAGGATATACGTTTTAAAATACGTTTCGGTACTCGCCGTCGAAACATCCGCGAAAATGTAATCAGCCCACCAGAATCGGCGTGTTCGTTGAATTCTACTTTTTTTTCATTGAAATTTTCCGCATTGTTCATTCCTAAGTCCTAAGCTCATTGTAACGCGGTCATAGGAAAGGGGTAATGCTCACAGTGCACGCGGAAAAGCCTGGAATTTCGTCCAAACGAGCGTTACAAAGGGCGGAGTCCGTGTTCTTATTTTACTATCCGAGGAGAGAGAGAGAGAGAGAGAGAGAGCGATGCAAGAGAAGGACCGAGAGACCAAGCCGGACGGTTTACGGTAATTAGTACGCGAAGGAGGGGCTTTTTAGTCTTAAACGAACTAGCTTGCCGGGGTTTATCCTGAAAGTGGTGTCGTTAAGCCGCATAGACAAAGAAACGGAAGGAAAAATACGAAGAACGGAGACGAATGCTGGCTGGCTGGCTGGCTGGCTGGCTGGCTGGCTGGCTAACTGGCCGGCGCGACGCGGTGGGCAAGTCGCTTCTTGTGGAGATTTTAAAATGCAGCCAATCTTGCCAATGTAAAGACGATTGCTTGCGATGCACTTTATCTCGAGACACGAGCAAAGTAGATCAAAAATTCCAATGGACTTGGTATCGACTTTCTGGAGGTCAATTGACTTAGAAAATGAACTAGAATGTCAAAAGATTGAATATCACCGGTTCTACAATCGTCTTAAATTCCACAACTATTTCCTGATTTCCAGACATTTCCTTCACTTCCAATATTTTACAATTTTTTTGTATTTTCATCCCAATTTGAAAACCATCAAATATTTTGTTGAGAGACAATTTTTAATTATTAAGTATTTAATTATTAATAATATTTCAAAACTGCGTAAGTGTGATGTGTATCTTACACATTAAACTTCTTTAAAGCCAAGAATTTCAATTTTCCAAAAAATTTTGCAAAATTCCCTGACTTTTCCCTGATTTCTCTGACCTCCTTAATTTCCAGTTTTACGACAATCCTACTTTCTTTTTTGTTTTTAGTAAGAAATTCAAAACGTGAGACGACAGAAATTTTTATTAAAAAAATCAACAAATATGAAAGGTCTGAGAAGTTCTGCGCTAGATTAAAGATCTTCGTAGCAATGAATGATCTGCAGTGCGTTTGACTCTCATCTCAATTTCACGAGCGTTGCATATTTGCCACGAAATTACGGCGGCTCGTTTCGCGGGATAAGACGTACACGGGTGAAATCGCTTTGCGGAGATCCTATCGCATGACGTGCAAGAGCGCACAACACCGTGAGATGAAATTCGACTTTGGGTAATCGAGAAAATCCGGGATCGAGAGTATCGCTACTCGAGTAGGGTAACGTTAGGGCGGAAGTTACCTAAGAATCCCCTCAACCGTAATCCACGTCGTAATCGTCGGCTATACCCACGGGCCTGGCTGGGACCCAACTCTATTTTCTCTTATTCAAACTTCCCTCCTCCTCTTTCTCTCTCCCTCTCTTTCTCTCTTACCGTTCAATTTCTACCTACCCCCGCTTCACCCAACCTGGCCGCGCACCATATCGTTTTTATAGATTTGCGCAAATTCACGAGATGCCTCCGTGCACACCACGATTTAAGGTGAAATTACGATAATTGAGCCACTGTGCGGAATAGCGATGAGAGCCGATAAAAATAACATTTTGGAATGTACCAGTTTTCATGCACAATTATTTCAACGCGACTAACTTTTCTTTACCGTAGAGAATGCTGCAATGAAATAATTGGATTTTACAATAGACAGATTCTGTGAAATTTATTTCTCTCTCTCTCTCTCTCTCTCTCTCTCTCTCTCTCTCTCTCTCTCTTTAAAACAGAGGAAATACATCTTGTACCGTTAGTTCGTTAAACGGTCTAAATGGTGCAAGTGACTTATTATCGTCTGTTATTTGATACACAATACAGAATACACCGTTATGTCAAATACGAGTTATTTAATAGCGGAATATCCTGACTGTCACGCTCCATTTTCGCATAAACTCTGCGACATTTAATATTTAACTTTCCTTTTAAGATACCTTCGATTAAATATTAAAAGGTTATTTAACATGGAGAAAATTCTGACAAATGCCTGAAAAAACTCGACGTGTCATTCAACTACTGTACAGTTACATCGTCAATTAATTTCTTTGAGCGCAATTATTTTTCACAGATAATGCAAACGTTGTCGTAGTACGATCTTTCCCTCTCTCGATGATACAATGCTTTCTGTATGCACCGTATAAATTTCTGCATGGCTACGCGTTGATAATTCAGTCCCAGTTGGCATAAAGGCAATATGCGCGCGGCAAAGATACTCCGTACGAACAATGCCATTATAACCTGTTGACTCGCAAACAATTCAAATAATGTTTATAATGGCTTTGTATACGAGGTAAACTATACTGGCAAATGCCACGTTATTGCTTAATGGGAGATTTCTATTATTTTGTCAGTGACGCTGTTAATATCGATCCATCATGCGCGCGAGACAATCTTATATAAAACATCATTGAAACTTGAATGAGGTGTATGTAGCGCTTATTCTTTTGATTTTTGTGGCGTCCACTTAATGTTTCATGTCTCAAAACGTTAATTCTTTGAATAATGAACATGTGAACGCCTCTGTTTCAAAAAGAGAGAGAGAGAGAGAGAGAGAGAGGGAGAGAATCATAAAATATTAAATTACATACCTAAATACTTAATCTAATCTATAACAGATTATTATATTGCTCTCTTTTAATAAATAACATAAAATTTTTTAATTCTAAAATAACACACTATTTATACAAATCTATATCTTATTTAATAATAAAAGAAGTATTTAAATATATGTATGCCACCGTATTTTCATTCATGTGATCGGAAATATTATATGTTATGGAATATAGTATGCGCTGATTTGTAACTGTTATATTTTGCAAATGACTACATTTCTATTTTCGAATATTTCAATAATATATACATTCTACAAATTTGGGCTGGATTGAGTAAAGCGTATGGATGGTATTTTCAATATATCTATGTTATTAACATTTCCCATGTTACATATTAATTACTATAAAAGACTATATAATTGCTATATAAAAGTTATTTATATACAATGCGACATTAACATTTATTTTAACGAACGTCAAGTAAAATTCATATTTTAATAAAAAAAAAAAACCAATGGTATAAACGCTTTAAAAAACGCTGCTACACGCTTATTACTTTTAAAACCGACGGTTATATTACATTCACGATTATTTTATCACATTCGGAGTCATGAATGGAATATCAAGGGGATTTTGTACTCAACGTTACATTTTTATGATCGGCGTAATTTAGAATATCAGTAATAAATTTTATATGCGAAAGAGAAATTTTTAATTTAACTAAATTAAATTTAACTTGTAATAACAAGAAAAAATTCAAAATTGTATTCAAGTTATATAATTGAAATCGAATGCAAAATATAATTTTATTGAACTTTGTCACTCTCTCTCTCTCTCTCTCTCTCTCTCTCTCTCTCTCTCTCTCTCTCTCTACGTATTATTTAATTTTAAATTTAACTTTGTCAAATTGTATTATATTTGTGTTTTAATAGAAACTTTTAAATATAACAACATATATAATTTTCCTTTTTTATAAAAACTTTTTTATAAAAAAATAATATACACATAATATATGTTCTACCTTTTACAGGTTGTGTAATTTTCAAAAATTTAATTTTTTTCTATTCATTATGATTCGGTAGCTATCAAATTGCCATACATCTTGACGGTGGACAGTATTAAATTGTCGAGGTGCTTCCGGTATATTCTCAACTCCAAAAATTCGAAAGATGAAAACTGAAGCGCCGACTCGTCGCAACGGTGCAATGTTTTTTTATACACGGTATCACGGTGCAAACGTTGGCTTATCCTGAGATAAAGCCGGCGACATCACGTACACCGACGTATGTTCGTCAAGACGACGCTCTCTCTCCTTGGCAACGTCCGTCGTGCAGATATAATATGAAGACACGAGAGAAGAAGACGCTAGCCAAACGAGCGTCGCTCTCTCCTCCTCGCAGTGTTGCCAGTGATAACACTAGATAATGAGATTCTGTCTTCTTCATAAATCAGAGGACACTTTCCGGTTGTATGCTTAGATCCGCTTGAAATTTTTAACAATCTTTGAGCATCAAGTGTATATCATCTTATTATCGCTTGATGGTGAAAAAAAGTCAAATTTGCGACTAGCTACATTCAAAAATCTAAATTTCATGATGAAAGGCGAAGAGTTAAGTCCAAAAAGTATGCAACAAATTTTTTCTTCTCATTCATATATATATATATATAATTTACAATTTAAAACTTTCTAAATACTTCACACACATATCTTAGGCTGACTTCTTAGATAAATCACTGATATCGATGCAAAAAGGTGAGGAAAATAATGAAAGTAGAGAGGCAGAGTTTGTCGACCGTATATTCGTAAAACTGGGAGTCGGTAGGCGCGCGCGATGCCATTCGACCTCGGCCACTTGTCCTTCCGGTCACGCGAAGTCCGGTTCAGGGACTTAATACCTAGCGGCGGCTCCGACGTTAATTGGCCGGTCGAAGGTGGCCCGGCTGGACGAGAAACTTGTTCACCGATCGAACATCCAGCATGAACACGACATCGAGGTGTCGAGCACCACGTCGGAAAGGTTAGTGTCATGACACCAATCGTACATTTTCAGTGATTACACGTGGAAAAAACGGTTCTGTTGAAGCACCTAAAAATTTAACCAGATAGACAGATTTCAGAATATAATTTTGTTAGACTACCTAACACTAATAATTATTATATGTCAGACGCTGAAGCAATGTTGGAAAAATTTTTGACAATCCAACAATCATTTTGATGATCCAACAAAATCATTTTAAGCTACGTATATTAAATAAAACGCTTAAATATTGCCAACAATGCTGCAAAAAGATTTAATATTCTAGCAGGCAATTTAATCATTTTAATTATTTGGATGATTCAAAATACTCAATCATCGTTGCATATACCCTCGATTATTACAGAGACCATTGAGATAATTAGCGAAAGCACACATCTAACGAACAGATACTGAAATCGAGATAATTGCGATGATATCTCACGGGAACGTTTCAACGAAGATCCACCATGGTACCTGCTTGAAGAACTCTTTACACAACGCGAAGTGAGAACAAATAGTACTATCTCCCGTTGTCATTTACTCTAACAGCGAGCGAGGTAATGCCGTAATCGAGCGTGTAATGCCGTTGCTTTCAATTTCGGCAAATCGCCGTGCAATCCCGGCTCGGAAGGAACACCACTTGAATACCGGCTGCTCGGTCACTTCGCCGCGGCATCTTTTTAAGCTTTTAAGGACAAACGAAGCAGCGAGAATAACGAAGAAAAACAATGGGGTTATTCCGCCCACGCATCCAGCGAGAGCTTTGCGAGACCGCGAAAGCTCCGCACGTCGGCTTGTTTTCTGCGACGTAATCACATTCTTTATGTTAACCGACGTTATTCTAAAAACTCAAGGTGCGAGAAAGAAAGAAGCGCCGATGGGAACGAAGAAGAAAGAATGATTTACCAATAGGATGTGAGGGAGCGTAAAGTTGGAACAAACGCGTATTACCGTTTGATTTTTCCAAGAGTTAGCCGTTAGCTTATATATATATTTTTTTTAAAGAAAATGAAAAGAAAAAAAGACAAGGAGAGAGAGAGAGCTAGTTTCTTAGAGATCACTCGACGATTACCTCAGCTGATCAAGCTACCCGAGTCCATTCCATAAAAATGTACGAACACCGGAAAGAAAAATATTTCATCGTCTGAAATCGCGGAAGAGTATCTACGGACCACAAGCCCGCGGGAGACGAGAAAGCCCGTTTGTTCGAGCCCGCGAATTTTCCGAGGCACGAACGGTCGCGAGAAAAGTTGCGCGTCAGAAGAAATAAATTCACTTTTCCAATAATATCGACGTCCTCGAGCACGAATCGCGTAATTCAACGTTCACCGCTGCATCGACGTTAGTTCATTAACTTGTTACGTAGTTGCATGGCGGACGTTCGATATCCGCGTTATCGATTTTCAGTCGACTTCGATGGCCGAACGACACGACGTGGAGTATCTTCGCGGATACAAGCTAATACTCTTCCGTCCAATGCTTCTCCCTCATCCTAATATTTTAATACTCCCTCTCTCTCTCTCTCTCTCTCTCTCTCTCTTCCTCTCTCTCTCGGGTTGAAAGACGCATATACGTTCTTTTTCAACGATCTCATCGATCGTGCGACCTACTCATCGCGCGCGCACACGTGTCGCAGGTGCCGCTTTACAGGTGCCCGTGTCCGCGACCGTATCTAGGCATCCAACTAGGCAACTCGTGAATTTATCACGACGTTTTCTTCCGCAGTTTTCTTTATATGCTGACGGTATATACACGCGCCGTACGCGCTGTGAATAAAACCGCGGGGTGTCATGAAATAACTCAATTATTATCAAGTAAACTTACTATTCCCAGCGAGAAATTTTGATATTCTCGCCTTTCTTGCCATATTTTAAAAAAACTTAATGCTCCTGATTCCGCGTGTGTTCTTTAAAAACTTTATTAGTATACCGATTAATTAATATAAGTGTAATTAATATAAATTCAGGTAACAGACATGTACATATATATAATCGGAGTAATTCAATTAGAATGGTTATTAAATAATATTTTGGAGTTCACTGTATATTAACTCTTACAGCATTCGCTTATTTCAAAAGTGGCACGGTAAAAAAAAATATAATTTTCGTATTATTAGTATAAATGGTTTAGAAAGAGATTGCAATCATCAAAAGCAAACTGAAACTTCACAATCCGTCCGCCAAATACACGTATGTCGTTCTTAAGGTTTTCAAAGAGATCGTATTACTTTCTACAAAAGTGACACGTTTTGAGTCGTGTCGTTTTTGTAAATAAGAAGAATCCTCTACGGAGAACACTTCAAATTAAGATAGTTTCCGTGATTGAAATTTGAAAAAAAAATTAAGTGCTTTATTTTGAATTTAGTCATTTATCAAGATAAACATAAACTAGTGTTTTTTCAAATTGATATGTCACTTAAATTATATAAATTATTCCTGATTTGTTATAATTTTGTGAGATATCAAAATCATCAACTCAAAAAAGATGGTTTTTTTCACAATTATGAAACAAAAATGACATTTGATGAATTTCTAAAAGTATATTTTACAAATATTACTTGACTAGTCAATAATTTTCTGTTAAGTTGAAAAACAATTTTCCACTTTTCTGAAAAGCTTATTAATTTTTTTAATGGTTTCACATTAAAAATAAAGGAAAACCATAATTATTCTAATAAAAGATTTAATATAGATTTATACACGGAAAGGAGTATCTAAAAATGTAGCTAGATACAAATCTAAATATAATTTTGAAATGGTTGACGTGGTTATATAATATTTATAATAATCCTTATAACCATCCTAAGCTTTAAGAAAGTTTCGTAGGTTTTTTGAAAAACAACTATTTCTAATAGATATACTAATATACAGACTGTCGTAAAAATAACTGTTTTCGTAGCTTCAAATACTTTTATTTAAATATTGGATATTTTTATTCAACACTGAATATTTTTATTCAAGTCGATCGATCTCGTTATTCCAACAGATTTGTCACACGGCGCTCTTATCGCGACTCCTCAAATCCCATTAAATATCCCGTATAACTAAATGCAGACTAAGTTTCCGCGAAGGCAAAGATCCATTTCGAATTAACTCTCGGTCGGTCCCAGCGTAAACCTAGGCTAATCAGAGAAATTATTCCTTCTACGGCGCTCGAGTTACAAAGCTACTCTAAATGAGACGAGAATGCGAATTGCTCCGCGACACTCCGTATATACGTCGGGAGATCCCCAGGTCTCCGTGCTACAAATTCCGAGGGTGCACACGGGGAAACAGAGCTCGCTTGAAATTGTATTCCCGCGGACGTGACAGACCGGAAGAGCGACGGTGCGCGTGCGACACGAGGAAGAGCCGAGTGAAGATCGGTTCGGTCTCCCGGGAGTGGCGTCTCTCCGTGACCGACGTGTACAGACACGGTAAACGGTACGGAAGTGAATCGTGCCCGTGTGCTCGTCGTCAACCTCGCGTGCCGGGTCGAGTAGTGGAACGACGAGAAGAGAGCGGAAGTCGCGCGGCGACGATCGTCGTTGTCGTCGAAAATTTTCCTGGTCCCACTGCGACAACGATATTTTAACGGAGCAGAGCGGACCGATTTTATGCTCGTCGCCAACCTGGTACTTTGAGGCCCTTAACGCCCCTTCGTCGAGGCGCTTCCTCTGTCGCGTTGACGATCGTTAATATACCCGCCAACTGGCTGAGGGTCGTCTTCAGCAACGTGGCGCGGTAGCGACGTGAAATACTGCGACGCGCGTTCCGTCCCGACGCTTCGCTGCCGTTTCACGTGCCGTCGCGCCGTCCGACACAAGTCGTTTCCACGTTAACGCGCCGCTATTTCGTAGCTATCAGCTGGTTCCGCTGCTCGCGCGATTCGTCGCGATAATTACGTCCGAAACTGGCTTCCCGTTGGCGGGAAGCGAGATCGATTGGGCGACGTTACACGAATAAAACCGTAGCGTAATTCGAAAGATATTTAAGAATCGAAATTTCATTATATAAAAATTTTGTATAAATCTTTAAATGTTTTCACAATTTGTGAGATAAAATTTCAGTGTGACACGTTTACGTGACGGTAAAGACGTTTCTTAATTCAATTGTACTAAATCGCGAATAATATGGTAATATTATGTGAGTGAAAAATAATAGTTTATATCACGTGGCATATCTGTGTCAAACGCGACATATTTCGTTTCATTAGGAGTTTAGCAGAAACCTATCAAGTTCAAATAATTCGCTTTTTATACAATAAAAGTATACAGTAAAAATTCTCATTAAAGCTGTTGAGTACATATACCTATACGTACGTGTATTTGTGTGTGATATATGTCTTTAGAAATTCTCGTTGAAATTTCATAATTTGTTCTCACATTTATGACTTGTTAAAGCCGTTTATAATTTATTACGGCAGTATTTTTCCAAGATTTCCGTTAAATTCAGGAAACGTGTCAGTAACGATTAAATTAGTATCCACTTCTCATTTGAAATTATTATACTTTATTATATAGCAATACTGTTCTCGCATAACGTAATCATATCATTTACTACGAAAGAGAATGTTAAGCAAAGAGGTAAGTACGCATCGCGTAAAAAAAATCGTGGTACTTGATGTGTAATAATGACAATATATTCTTCTTGATCACTTTTCAATTACATAAAAATCGATCGAACATACTTCAATTTTAAACCTTCTTCAGCGATATTGCAGTAATTATTAAGCAATTAATATACTCTCGGCATGTAGTAGAATCTTTCAATTTCCATGATAGAGAAATGCATACGTTCACTAATGTTGTTAATCTAGATGAAAGCTAAAGAGTGTAAAGCTAATTTGAACGTTTTGTAGACATGTATTGCCCAGGTATGTGCGTATGTGTGTGTGTGTGTGTATGTATATATATATAAAATGTAGAATGTAAAATTTATTCAATGTAATCAAGAGACAATATAGAACTTTGGCAAATGTTGCAAAAGAGCACAAAGATATTGAATATAATAAACCTTACCGTTACACATGTAATAACTGAGCCTGACATTTCATTACTTCACCTAATAAAATTTATCTGGAATCCCAGTTTCCGATTTTGATCATCACTCGAAGCACTGATGCGACGGAAACACGCGTTTCAGAACACCCAGTATGATCGTCGACGACGTCGTCGTCGTCGTCATTACGAAACTCGATCGGAGAGCGTGAGGGAGCACGTAGATGGCGTATCCGCGCGTTGCCGGAGGCGGTAGAATCGTCTGGCATTGTGCTTGCAAATCAACCAGGCCGAATTTACATGAGATTTATGGCATTCCGTTTGCTTCGTATCCTCGGTCCCTCCTCTGTCCCTAGCGCCCTCCTCTGTCTCTGCCGATATCTGGACGTGATGCACTCGATTCGATTGTTACGTCTGTATATGTCTTCGTTCAGCTTCGATCGCGTTTGCTTACAATCAAAATTCAGTCTTTGACAATTAACAGCCGAAAGAGCTGTATTTATTCTAACGCCGTTGGCGGATGGGAAAATATTCAATTGTTTCAGGGTTACAGCTTTAAAGTTGTTTAAGCGTATGCTAATAGGGACACTTTGCATCTCCGCTACATCAGTCAGAATTAATATACCCTTCCGGCTATTATTATCTTTCTATTATAATGCTCGCCTACGTATTATTACCTTACCGTTATGATCCCTATCTGTGTATCATAATGCTTAAGCGTGTACTGAAACTTCAAATATAATCGAAGTGTAATCTATTTATACATATAATTGCTTGTAATAAATTTCTCGATATAAAAATCGTTCGTGCTCTTAATATTCTCCCAGACTAATTTTACACGACAAGAATATATCTCTATCAAAAAAATAAACCCATATCATACCTATCTGCGTATCGTAATGCTCAAACGCGTACTGCAACTTCAAATATAATCAAAGTGCCATCTATTTATACATATAATTACTAATAAGTTTCCTGGTTAAAATTGTTCGTGCTGTTAAGTTAATCCTATCTGACTAATTTTACAACAAAAATATCTTTTTCAAGAAATAAACTTTTGCGACAGATGTTACTAAATAATGTAGCGAAATCCTATAATTACCCGCAAGAGAAACTCATTGCTTTCGATCTTCGACCTCATTATAATCAATTGATTTGACTCACATTTTACTTCGGTGGAGCTAAGATCTTTAAGTATCTATTGTGAGAAATAGAATTCTTATTGTAAAAAAAGTTAAGTCGTTCCTTGAAGAAATCTTGTACATGAATAAAATGCGGACGAACAACTGAGCCAAGATTACAAAATTGTAAAAATAATTTACTGCATTATTTAATAATGTTATCTAAATCTACTCAGGAAGAACGATTTTGCTGAAGTATTTAAAAATTTGCCTAGATACAGATCTTAAAATAATTTGTTGGAACATCTAAATAATTACATAGTGATCTCAAATAGGGAACAATGTTGCAAAACTTAACATTTTAGCTATCAGTTTGAATGTTCTACATAATTATTTTGGTAGTCTAACCAAATTATTTTCAGATTTCTTTCCAGTTAAATTTTTAAATACTTCAGCAAAATCGTCCTTTCCGTATTATTAAGAATTAATGTAATATCTATTCGCGCGTTGTACTGGCTAAATTCGTTCACCGATTCGGCAAGCGAATCCGGAGATGATCATAAGGAGACACGTGTGCGAGCATAACGTTTTTGCAAGAGATGCCCGAGGAACAAGGACGGAGGGCTGTCGTGAAACCGGTTGGACAAAGACATCGGGATAATGGTAGGTACCGCGCAAAGCGCCTACGCAAAAAGACTTGGAAATAACGGCCTGGTTCCGCCCCATCTCGACGATATCTGCACGGCAGATGCAACGATCGGTGGCCGTAAAAGGGGAAGAAGAGAACGTCTGTTGTGTGGCGAAAAAGAAGCGTAAGTATGTGCCCGAAGATTCGCAAAACCGCGCGTTAATGCCGCCTGCATTCGATAATCGCGCGCGAACCGAGTGCTAAAATATCGAAGACGATTAACACCCAGCAGTTAAACAGTGTGTAAGAATGTATTAATATATTATAAGATTTTGCATTCCCAATAGTATAAAAATTTCATATTAATTTTTTTGTTTGCCTTCATTTTTATATTAAAAAAGTCGCGTTTTATAGTACTTATTTGAAAATTTGATAACAAAATAGCATTGCAAATTAAATCAAATTTTATATACGTATAATATATATTAACAAATTCTTATAAACATTCGTCTAGAAGTTTATTCGGATCCACTTACTTCTTTAAAAGTATTTACTTGAAACTATTCAAGATATCACCATTGCGCTCTATAAACTATTATAAGCAATAAATTATTTGTTGTTTTGTTTTTTGTAATTGCATATTTCAAGACATATTAGCAACAAAATTGTTTGACTGATATTGATTAATAAGGACTTTTTTATGATATCTTTAGCTGATACATCTTTAAAAATAAACATACATTATTCATATTATTTTTTTATATCAAAGATCTTGAAAGCCTTCATAATTTAAGGTTCAGTGTTAATTAGTATCCTTTGTTCGTTAATAACGTTAATAACGAATCCAGTACATCATCCAAGTTCCTTTCTCTCCACATTCGTAATTTTTTTTTAAACAGAAAATTCTCTGTGTGTAATCGTTTATTATGTAATATGATATACTCGTATGTACGTTTGCGGTCGTGTCTTATAGTGCCTGCAAGGAAGCGCGATGATCGAAAGAAAAAAGCAAATATAGAGATATTTAATAGATAAAAGACAGATGCACCTGCAAATTCATAAATTGATGGCTTAGTAGTTAAATATGACAGAAATTCAAGAAATATCGAGGTAGGAAATAAAACCAGTATAATTTTTCTCAGTTTAGACAACGCCGCTATAAAAACCCCAGAATACTATTTATTCGTACAATTATGAAAAAATAGATATATAATAAGGATAATAAAACGAAAAATGGAATGACAGAATATACAGTTAAATAGCCAATTTACTCCTAGAATGTATCGCGAAAAAAAGGAGAACGAGATGTATACGTGCGCTCGCGCAATGTGAAGGAAAGCAAAACTTCCTTCTGCAATAACCACTCTCATCTCCAACGTATTCGAATCAATATATCGATATATGAGAGGACCGCCTCTCTCGATGCAGCTGCCGCGCGCCGGTAGTACCGCAAAGTGCAAGTCTCGTTCCGCATCATCGCTTTCGCCTCGGAATTTCGTGAGATTGCAACATCCGCGGGTGGTCCTTTTTAATTTCCTGTCCAGGATGCGTCTGGACCACCACATCGTAGCTGGAGCGAACGCACTGGAGAGGAATGAAGAGGACGAGTAGATAGAGAAGCGACTTACGGCTGCCGGGAGTCGGAATTCGCGAGAATTCTTAAAATTCCGGATTTAATTCTCTTGAAGGATTAAAGCGCGATCTATTTGAAAATGTCCAAGTGCCAAAGAACTTGCACGACTTACGATTAGCTTTTTTTTTCTTTTCTCTCTC
>NW_017304438.1:6626505-6647443 GCF_001594115.1 Trachymyrmex septentrionalis | reverse complement strand
CTCTCTCTCTCTCTCTCTCTCTCTCTCTCTCTCTCTCTCACTCACTCATTTTTCCGCGCCTTAGCACAGATAGTACTTTCTTTCATTATTGATGAAGTTTTAGTACCCTCGGATTTTTTACTAAAGTGACTTACGCAAATACATATTTATGCCTGGCTGCTCAGTCACATGTACGTAACGCGCATGTATTATAGATGACAAAAAATCTTTCGGAAAAACATCAAATCTTGTTTGGCACATCTCGATCGAGGGTAAGGAAATGGGAAGAGTATGGTGCGTCGTAAGTGGATTCGTTCCGTGTACAGCGTCTCAGAAATATGTGTATATGTAAAAACCATGAGCGCTCCTCGAAAACCTTCGTGAGACACGTTACGGAGGAACTCGAAAATAAAAAGAACTGCGCCAGGGGAAACGTCCAATAAACCCAGCCGCTTCTGACTTCGCGCAAGCGATGAATAGTCCATTTTTAGGGCATGCAAAGAGAGAGATACAATCTCCTATTGCATTTTCAAATGTAGATTTAATTAATGACATAACTCACACGGTGAATGTCGTCGGTAAATCTTCTTGTTCGCGAGCCTCCATTGTGCCGAGCGCGAAATTGTGATTTCAGCGAATTAAGTGTACATCTCTATTTCTGCACCGAATAATTGAAAAACATTGGACAGGAATTGTCAAGTTGGCGAGAATGTAACGATATTGAATTGAAATATTGGAGAAACCATTGGTGGGTCCTCATAGAAAGCAATACTTGGGCGACAGTTTGACAAAGCGTTACGCTAGCGTGATACATCATGAAACAGGTTGATAGAGAAGCAACGTAAACAAATAAAAGGATGTAATCGAAGAGAACTAAGTCATGAAATCCGTATATGACAGTTAATATACCATTATGTGACACGAATAAAAATGTGGTCTTTTAATGCTCGTTTCAACCAGTTCTCGGTTCGGCTTACTTTTACTCTTTTTCTCTCTCTAGTTCTAAAAATTAAAAAACAATGAAGAACAAATTCGATCGAGATTAAAGTCAATCTGTTATTGGTGGAATTAAACCTTAATAAAACAAAATCTTATAAATGCTAAAAACATAAAAATTTCGTAGATTGTTCTATTACTACGTCTGAATGTAAATTTTAAACACAATTCTCTTATTAGTTTAAAAGTTATTTAACAGAGGTCTCGTTTTAACTCATTTTGCTGCATAAAAAAAGTTATAAGCCAAATTAAATATTGTTTTGATTTTTGTAAAATTTTTCGAATAATTGTGATATTAGCTTTTTTGGCTAATTGTTTAATTGATACTTTTAACTGATATTGTATAGCCAAAGAATATCCTTATAAAAAAATAAGCCCTAAAATATTCATATCAAACACATATGCAAGCTATATATACCAGCTTCATAATATGTTCATCAACTTATCACGTTTTATATATAAACTCCCAATTTATATTCTGAGGGAAAAGAAGCAACATTTCATTAGTAACAGTTGTACTATTTGACTACTTTGGTATGGGAATGGATATGGAACGCAATAAGCTAATGTGTTTTATTTAATCATTTTCAACTTTATAGAGACGCGAATATTCCTGGTGTAAAAGTTTTAGCGCGAAAGTGGAACGCGTCGAATAACATCTTATGCTCGGCACTGTGTCAAAATATTTTGTATCGCGCGAGAAAGAGAGCATCGCCATGTGTTCGACATTGTCATGTTCAAGACTCTCTTTGTACACCGTCGCATAACGTTAATGGAACGAGAATTTCGCGCGTATATACGAATAATATGCATTGCAGATGATAGTGCACGCTACTGCCAAGTGTAAAAAAAAAAAGCGCAAACGAGCCAGATATCACTCTTTGATCTCTCTGCCTTCGCATTGCTACCTTTGCCGAGATCACGATAGAGTTTTCGACAATTGCGCGCGTAGATCAGTCACCTCTTCTCACATTTTTAGACGCCGTTTGCTTTTATGTTGCAACGGAATCGCGCGTCCGAGATGAT
Source organism: Trachymyrmex septentrionalis (assembly GCF_001594115.1). Taxonomy (NCBI): domain Eukaryota; kingdom Metazoa; phylum Arthropoda; class Insecta; order Hymenoptera; family Formicidae; genus Trachymyrmex; species Trachymyrmex septentrionalis. Next base: position 6,645,442 of record NW_017304438.1, on the reverse strand, counting down.
AAAAATTTATGGAAATAGGAGTCTTATAGGATTGACATCTCCTATAAGAAATTCCGTCGCTTTCTGCTCAAGAGATCGTTAACTTTCAAGTGGATAGAATAGAAAGGTAACGTTACGATAAAAATAATTGATGGGATCAGCAACGCGTGAAATATTGATTGGGAGTGAATATATTGAGGCGAGAGAGCGCACCGAAGACGAAAATAGTTAAGTAATGTATTATCGTTACATTATTGTTACGTTTTTTACAAATTGAATGCTGGCGCACAATTATAGACTGCATAAAATTTTACTCGGATCGAGGATTATTACGCGACACTTGATCTGCGGCTGCCGTTTCAAGCCGCGCAGCAATGTGCACTCAGGGTTTAGTACATGCAAATTTCTTGCGACGGTAGTTTTCGGTCAGCGACGCAACGTTACCAAGCTCTATACCTAAATCCAGCGTGCCGAGAACCTATCTAACTAGCTCATCAATTTCAGATACCCTCGGTCCAATGTGGCGTGCGCTAATTGCATTTGCTTCTGTGCCGATATCCGTGCCAGTCTCCATCAGATTATTGTAATTATTGTTATTACGAATATCCCTCACGCGTAATTTACGGCGAAATAGTTTGAATTACGGAGGCCCACATCAATTATGTGTTACCGCGTCGCGGCGGCAACGCTCATTGGAAATTGAAAATTTTTAGCGCAGTGCAACGTCGACGTTATTTCGACATTAAATTATGTACGTCGATGCGTCGTCCACGCGACAGTACAGTTTATTTCGACCCGCGCGGTCGAAACATTTCGATTAAATAAAGTGTCATTTGCTCGCCATTGCTATTCTTCGTTCTTTGATGCTTCTCTATATATGAACATGTAATTTAAACAGTGCACAGCCTGCATATCTTTGTTTCTTAATTTGACTATAGACTTTTTTTTATCAATCGATAGACGGTGGATATTTTCTTAAATAAGTCAAGATAAACTGTCTCTCGAGTAATTGTAATTAAAAAATCCCTATTTAATTTTATATGATCTGCGCAATGCTATCCAGGTAGCAAAATGTCATCCTTATACTCGTATAATGATGATTTAAAAATATTTCTCGTCATTTGACTTCAATGGACTGTAAATAATGACGTAAAATAAACGTAAAATAACGTTTGTGATGATATTATTATCATAAATATATCATTTTTATGTAATATTTAACAAATAAATAATAGATAACATTATTAATTACTTTTCTTAATTAGGAAATAATTGTAGAAGAGTTAATTCAAAAATAGGTATATACAATATATACTTACTTACTTCCCAAATAGTACAATCATTTACTCTTCTCGATTTTTAGTGGAAAAAGTTTTAAAATTATATTATAATACAAGTAATTAAATAGATGGAACAAAATCATCAATAATTAATATATATATGTATAAGGAACGGGGAAGAATAAATTCTTCCCCAAGTTGCAAAGGTCAAACGTAGTCGCGTATCTGTATCGGCATCGCAACCTTATCGCGCTCCAAATTCGTTCTTGCTCGTTGCCCCCCTTCACGACTACTTTCTCACGAATAGGATTCGTTTCGCTCCTTTCTTCCCTTTACATCCGCGAGTTACCGCTATCGCGGCCCAGCAAAAGCCACGTAGCTTCTCTCTCCGCGGCGACCGCGGCAGTTAGATTAGGCGAAACTGCTTAAACTGCTCCCTAGACATCCCTTCATTAGATTCCGCGCGGCCGTTACTGTACCACGTGCTATGAGAACCGAAGCTCGCCGTTTTGCTCGCTCTCCTAGTCGTCGTGTGCCGCTCGGTTGCGTTTCGAATCTTCGATCGGTCGGTCCTCTCCCGCGTCACGCTCTTCGCTTCCCGACTTCGGGCCGCGGCCGTCCCGAAGGATATACGTACGAGGATGTACGAGCAATTTGGACGCGTGCGCTCTATTTCGCCCGAACCATCGGGAACGAGTCGTTAACTCTCAGATTCACGTTATTTCTTTCTTTACCATCCAAAGTAACAAAATACCTGCATTACTGCGGAATCGCAAATGTGCTTACTGCCAATAAACTATATAAACAAGATGTACACCTCAACACATAAAGGTGTGGATTTAAAAGTAAGCGGTGCTAATTTAATTTTCACTGTGTTAATATTAATCTTTAACCAGGTAAGGGAAGGCAATAAAACTCTCAAAGACCGGAAAACATCATTTATTGCGACAGTCTTCTATTTCTTTCGAATGTTTCATGACGTTAAATTTTTAAACGATTCAACAAACTCCGGCAAACATACTATTGTTTTCCGATATTGAAATTTACATCTTATTTCTAAATTGATCTGAAGAATACTACACACAGAAAAATATCATTCTATTGCCAAGAAAGGCAATTATTTATTTTACTTTTCTTCTTTTAAGTAACGGTTACTTTCAATAAAGAATATTTTCTTGCTAGTAGTCTTAAAATGTATTCAAGTTTTAAAAATACTCAATATCATATATTCGAAATAACAATTTATTCTCTTTTGAAGTATATTATAAAATTTTATCGAAGAAAAGTCAGATTTGATTAACTTGAATATTTAATAATATATTGATGTAAGAAAATTTATTTGGTCAGAAAAATTTGGTATATTTCTTTCAATTTTATACAACAGATTTAGGAAAAGCGAAACATAGTTTAGAAACAAGAAATTTTTTTCTTGTTTAAAATAATTCATATTTTTAATTTAAATAAATATTTATTTTGGGATCAAATTGTGCATGCAACATAATGCAACATGATTTTTATATTGTTCCATAATGTGTTTTTTTATATAATATTTATCCTAATTATTTTGAATTAATAAATACCAGCATATTATTTCGTTTCCATGTAACCTCATCAAATATTCATAATATGAAACTGTCATCATGAAATTAAGAATGATTATAGTAGGAATATACCGTTGGCAATGACTCGATCACAATTGTAGCTCAGCGTAAATATATTAGGTTTACCGTTCTAGGGATCGTAGGTTCAAATCTTACCGGCGATGCGATGCGTTTTTCAATAATTAATTGTAGTTAATGAGATAAAATATGAGTACGCAAAATAGCAAAAATATAAATTAAAACTGAAAAAATAAAAAGCAATAATAACAAAAGAATTATTTTTTTCGTTAAGATTATAACCGTAATTTTCTTACTACAAATAAATAAGATATTTGATTCAAGCGAAGGAAAAATTCTTTTTAAGTAAATCGAATTTTTTATTTAATTTAACGTTCTTGATTGAGAAGTATTAAATTTTCTAGAATTCAAAATATATTTTGAATAAATCGGATGCTTGTGATGAACTTATAACAGATTTGCGGATATATGAACTTTTAAAATACTTGGAAGAAGTCATTATTACTTGCGTACAGTATATATTTTTCTGTAGAGACCTCTAAGACCGAGAACTGCTTGATTAAGCTAATTCTTTCTGTTAAGGGATGGATTTAAAAACTCCTGATGTTTATATCAAAGCTAATACGGTGAGAATTTATAAGCATCCTGCATGGTGTTAAATCCACACATATTTTTTAGAGTATACATTTTTCAGAGTGTTTAAAGTGGAATTGGGACAATCTTAGTGTTATATCAATCATGATGTGGATTTGGAAACCCACGGTGCTAAATCCATACTTCATATCAACAGAATTAAGTGAGAATTATATAAACACCGTATGGTATTAAATCTATAGCCGTATTTTTTAGACGAATAATAAACATAGTCGATGTATGTTAAAGAACATAGAGATCTAGTAAAGAGATCAGAATTTTATATTCGAAAATATGCGTGATCTTTATTATGCAGATAAATGTAGTTTTTAAGTCAGTCATATCGAGAATCACAAATTGGACTTTCATATTCTTTCAGAATTGAAGAACGCACGAATAAATCTGTGAAATTCATTTTCGTATGTGGAGCGAATGTCAACGAATATATAGTGAAAACGCATTGACACATTTCTACATTTACTTGTGAATTGTATATTGAGAAATTAATGGGCGCAATGTGACTTTATTTGCATATCTCTTGGTAACATTTATCATCGCGAATGACAAATATTACTATGCACGTAATTAATAACTGATATAAAATTATAACATTTCAAAAACGTTCCGATCCACGCACGAGACAAAATTGCAGATGGGCAATTGTAGTACAATTATTGTAATTTCTCACACTTAAGTGAGCAAAAGAATGTATGTCACAATGTCGAAAATTTTCAAAATGTTGCATATATAAAATAACAAAAGCTATTTAATTGTATATATTCGCGTGCGTATATATCAGATTCGATTTAGAATATAAATATATTTCGTCCCTCCTCGTTTTTGTATTTTTAAATGCATACTGCGTTCAGCTACTTTGTCCTTTTAAACCATAATGCACAACTGTTACGTTATTAGTGCGTAATTTCTATCAGCAGGAATTATGAAAACGCTCTCCTCACGCATTATCTTCATTTTCATTCACAATATTATCTCCATATTTCCGAAACTTTCGAGTCGATCCAATTCGCTATAGCCAGCCGAGTTACGGGCGTTAAAAACTCCATTACTGCGCTTTTTATATATACAATGGATTATGTTTGCTTTTATCGGTAAACTACAATTTTTCTGTCAAATAATTCGACGTTATAGAGGCAGGTGATATATATAGCAGCAATTTGCTACAAATGAGGTAATTTTCTGTTTCGCGGCGACCGAAATATTAATATGACATAAAGCAAATGTCGAGGTGCATTTGCAGTTCCATCGACTATTCTAGCAATGAATATAATTTGATACATAACGCATGCATCCCCGCTTACTTGTGTCGTCCATTTTTTGCACTTGTATTTTCAATCTACATGTTCATTTACGTTTCTCTTAATTAACATACAATTATGCTTTTGAAGGTACTCTAATGTTATTTAATATATTCAACAATTTAGTTGCTAATAACGATTTTATATAACGACTATGTCACTGTATATGTGATTCGAAATAAAAAAAATTATTAATAATATTATTTTACAAAAAAGTTATTTTTATTCTATATAAACAAAATCGTTTAAATAAACCGTAACAAGCACACTTAGAGGTTTTACAAAATTGATATTACTTCAAGAGACTTCAGCATAATAAAGAGGAATAACAATTCGCTTTTCATCGTGCAATTTTAATTGTTAGTTTAAATAATTATTTGTGCAAATGACTCATAATTTCATAAAATACGATATATCAAATATACAATCATAGAACAAATTGGCGAACAGTCCATCATTATAATTTCTTCAAACTGTCGGTCGAATGTTCAAAATTGTGAATTCACGTGGTTTTATGCATGCATTCTCATTATTTCATTTCATTCATATTTTTATTTCGACAATTAATTGTGAAATTAGTGTCGTCAGTGTTGTCACAATAATTTGAGGAATAGTTTGAAGACATCGCCGATATAATAAGTCTGTTTTTTCTGTGACTGAACTAGTACACACTTTTGGAACTTAAAGTGAGATAGGTGTATCAGTAATCGAGGATGCATGATACGTATAATATTTAAAGACTTATAATATGATCGCTGCGTGTAAAAACATGGACATATCGTCGTTATGTTATGTTAACACCTTAAGTAGCTACAACTAGCTCAGTTACGGTTTGTAGGTTACATCGGCGTAAAAATTCTTTCTCAACGAAAGTTCCGAATGCTCTTCGAGCACTTACCACGATCGGGCTCTCTTCGACATCGGTCGTGCCGATCCGCAGCGATCGCCTCACGGAGCGAAACGAGCGCGTCCATGTTCTGCCGTAACTACGAATCGATTCTCGTTTTTCCCGGCTTCTCGACTGGAACGAAATCGGCTCGCCATCGTGCCGTGAACGCCCCATTGCATCCAGCTGAGAAGGAACCGCAAAGAGTACGACATCTCGCCGTCCTTCTAACATGCGTCCGGAAAAATTGGCGGCAGTGACGTAACTAGAACTGCATGGCCACAAAACACCAGGTTTCTTAAAAACACCTTCTTTTTTCTTCTTCTTAACACGTACAGAGAATAGAATAAAATGAACATCTAAGAAATGTATTAGCTATCTGATAATAGAAAAATTGACCTACCATTTGTTAATACAAATTTCATTCTTATTAAAATAAATAAGTTATGCATACTTGAGTAGAATAACTGCTATAGTATAATACTGTATACTATTCTCCTAGCAGAACATCTTCTAATTACTTCAAAGATATTAAAGGAGGAAATTTATTCCTCACTTTGCTCTTCAAAACTACAAATAATATTTAAAGGCGATTGCACTGGCCAGGAAAAATATATTGAAGTTTTGGAGAACGGATGCCAATTTTGAAGATGATAGTGGAGAAAAAGATTTATACAAGCAATTAAAAGATGTTTTATTAAAAGAATAGCACAATATTTCATTGGTGACTATTCAAGTATAGTCAAAGATAAAATGTATCAAAACAATTATCAAAGGGAGTATAAAAATAAATGATGAGTCAACCTCTTAATAAGATAAGTAAAATGAATAATATATTTCCTAAATGTTTGTCTCTCCCTCCCCTCCCTCTCTCTCTCTCTCTCTCTCTCTCTTTCTTTCTCTTTCTAAATTGCTAAAAATTATTGCGACTAAAACTACAGCTTTAAAGAACTAATTAATGTTGCATCCCGTTATAAAATGTCCAAATTATATATATGTCCAAATTATATATATTACAGGGACAGCCCAAAGATAAAGATATTCATTCGGCACGATGGCGAGCCGATTTCGTTCCAGTCGAAAAGCCGGGATTTCTCTGTATGGGATCATACGTATATATTAGCTGGGTAATTTTGCGTCCTCAAAAATTGTAGGCGCTGCGATTCTTTTCCCCTTCATTCTCAACTAGTTACGCCATTGATCGTCGGCGTCTGCCGAGCTCTGGTAATGCGGAAAAAGTTCCCGGCTCGTTTTGCCTATAGTAGTTAGTTGTCGTCCGTGGCCGATGAGCAATCTTGCGGCCACGCATCGTTACGACAATATTTCTAGCTGCGGGACGCGATTGCGTTCTTGTGGTACACGTAATAAGCATAGCAAAACTCGCTGCAGACAATCATTGAGCGAACACGTGCTGGATGTATGAACATGATTATGTGCGGTTTCTAAAATATAAAGTAGCGTTTTTTTCTTGTATAATTTTTGCATAAAACATTTCGCGCTTCATCTTTCCATGCATAGAATGCCGCGTCGACTTGAGATGTTTTTTTTTTTTATTGTCAATCTGTCGCCTTATATATCACGTGGTTGATCTCTTGAAAAATACATCCCGAAGGAGAGATCACTTTGGTTAAGTGATCTCATAAAAAAGTTTATATCCCAATATTTCATCAAAGATGCTGTGAGAATGGCCTGACAGGTAAAATGCGCAATGATATTTCGATCGAACGAAACGGAATCTCTTTCGCACCGACCGGAACATTTTACTCGAGAATAAGATAAAATCCCACCCAGTAAGTCATCTTGAAAAGAACTTGATACTACTTGATTAATCACGAGCAGAGTGTTTGCTGAAATCTTATTAAAAAATTCTCTGAAAATTTCCAGATTCTCCAGGTATCTTTGTTCAAAATTCCAGGTAAGAGCAGGAGAATGTTTTAATCCGATTTTGAAAAAAATTGAAGTGCAAGCAAAGCAAATAAACTATATATTGAAGACTAGTAGAGGAATTCCACGAGACTATTATTTTCAACGATTTGAGCCAACTTGTAATATAATATAGGAAAGAGACTCTCTATATCTCAGTGAACATGATATATATATCGGTAAACTATTGTATTGTTTTTTTTTTTTATAATAAAAACATACAAGACACATGAAAATATATGTGAATATACGCGGATGGGCATGCCGTACCTATCGCTAACTGATTGTCAATGTTTTGTTATAATTAAAAATAATCGAGGGAATAGTATTTTCAGAAAAATAGATAGAATATAAAAAAGTAAAATTCGAAAAATTTCCCCGAGTCCCGATAAAATTCCATAAATATCCCTAATTTTCAAAAGTAAAAATATCCCTTGAAAATTCCAAGTTTCCAGATCTTCCCAAATAGTATACACTCTAATGAGTTCTAAATTTTTTTTCTATTAATAACAGCACCGGCGGTGATAACGTGGGGAAATCCATATTGGCAATTAACTGAACGAAAATTGTGTCTACATACACGCACGGCAATTTACATATCACAAAGTTATGCAGGTTTAATTGTTATGTGGCGCAAATTAATGAAGCGGATTCAGCGGTTGCGTATCCAGCAACATACACAATCGCGTGTAGCGTAGCTTCCTTACTTAGCTCCTCGCTTCATTTACTCGTGTCCGCTTAATCCCGCGGAATTTAGTAAACCTATTTGCCTATTCAAAACGTGGAGCTTTCCCGAGTCTCCCTGATAATCCGGCCACTTATACGCGCTGCGTATTTCTCGCGATGAAGAACTCCGGGGAGGGCATTAAGGGAGCCCTCGTGTATAAAGGCGAGTCGGGCGTGCCGTGCTTTCTTTGCATAGCCACTCCTTCCCGAGATTCACTGTAGCGAGAAGCCGCGCTTGTGCAACGGCGAAGATTACGGCGCAGGGGACATCCCGGAGACGTTGACTCCTGTCACACATCTGTAGAGCCATGGGCGAGATCGTCCGAGGAACCGGTTTGTCGACGCGCACGTATTCCACGTATGGGTACGCTTGGTAAACCTTCGTCAATTTTATACCGGTTTACCAGACGAAGATTTCACGGGTTTCCTCATTCATACCGTTACGCAGGTGACGTTTATTAAAAATTTCACTGCCAAGCACCGACTTCGGAATTCGTCGGATGATAATTGAACACCCGAGAGAGACGGAGCGAGTTCTCTCCTAAAGCCGATTTAAGGGACTTCAAAAGTCGGAATAAGTCTTTCGTAATATGTGTTAAGCTCGGTCACATAGAATAACGTCAACGAGCGAGAGGAGAAATCCAAAGATTTTACGAGCGAAGAGGATTATCAACCGGAATTTCGTGTTTTAGGGTTCTATAAAGCAGAACAGATGGAGATTTCGAGATATCTCAAAAAAACAACATGAGACGAGTTAAAATATAGATATTTAATCTTTCATTCGACAGAGAAAGCGTGTTGTCGATACGGTGATTGTTGAAACATTTTCGAAATAGTTTAGAAGTAGTCACGCGAATAGATGTGAGGAAGTTTTAAGATTTTAGAAGCTCGCTGTCCTTCAGTAGAGTACGATTACATACGAAAAACAGGAAAAAGATTCTACGTTTGAAAATCGTGTAATATAACAGGTAATACCGGGGAACAAACAGCTCGTAACAAAAAAAATTATTCTGAATGTAATTTAAACACCAGTATTTAAAAAAAAAAACATTGAAGCAAACGAGAGAATGCGAGGTGCATAAAATATTTATTTCAAAAGCAGTAAAACAATCGATTTGCATAGAAAATTTGCAAACTCGATTTGCGCTAAGCTTTATTAGGTCAATTTATTTCATTTTTGTAATATTTATTAATTTTTTTATTTTTTATTTTACACTATTTATAACACATGTGTAGCCTGCTTCAAAAGAACAGAAAGCTTTTTTAAATATTTTTTTAAATCAGATAATGTTGTTAATAACAGCAGTTTCATTTTACGCTAATATAGTCGATTCTAGTGATTTAATTTATTTTTAACAAAGAAAAATGATTTATATTAATATTGTTATGCTGGGGTATATAATAATATTTCTATAAAATTATTCATTACAGAAAACCCGTTTTTTTTTTGTATCCGTATTTGAAATAGCAATATTATGGATTTTACAAATTATCCGAAAATAATAATGCCTTTTCGATATTCAAGTTCCGATAAAAACGTTTGCGGATCCAACCGAAAATGTGAGCAACATCCCAGAAAGAGGTCGCGAGCTTAATAATGTAATTAAAGGACATCGTTTCTAGAACTGACCGCAACTTGGCGTGCAATCACGGGGCTTTCGGCGGAAGTACATTACGCGGGAAGGAGAAAAAGAGAAAGAAAGAGAAAGAGAGAGGTGGTTACGTTGCATTATTGTTCCGCGAATAACGGCACCGCTATACCTCTTTCGACGGCGCGGCGCAAAGTACCGGGGCGCCGCAATGCAACGCCGACGTAGGTTATAGTGTAGCATCGCCGTTGCACTTAGAAAATCGCTCGGCATTCGCGCGGAGCACAATTTACAAGAGAACCGTATCCTGCGGTAGCCGCGATTTAGATTTATCCTTTTCACGACGAGTTCGAGCGCGTAGCGCCGAGAGTATACGCGTTCGTTGTCGAAATAAAGTAAACGAGCGAACGGACTCGTCTAGCGGCATTTGCTTCTCCCTTCGTCTGCTTCTCCCGTTGCTCTACAAGATGTAGAACACTAAATCACAACAACTATCACCGCCGAGGGAAATATAGCGGAACCGCAACGCTTCTCGTTGTATCGTTAATGGCACAAACGAGGCGAGGTAGGACAGAGGCGAGGCGAGTCGAATGCGCGAGATTTACGAATAAAGCGAAGCGGGGGCGAACACATCGGGGCGACAGCATCGGGGAACAGTGGGTTGTAACAAGTGTACCCCGATATCCTGCGAGTCCTGGATATCCGGTCCGAGAAGGCGTTTCGACAGGCATGCAGACGGGAAGGAAGGAAGGAAGGAAGGAAGGAAGTCTCTCTCTTAGTTGTATAGTACTCACAAGAACTGCAGAACACACTACACGCTACCAAATACATGCAAATTCAATACTCTTACCGTGAGATCGGTTCAAAGCATCTCAAAGACGATAGCAGCTAGATGGTTTACGGCTCTGCAAATTCGCGCAGGTGGCTTGCCACGTGAGACATTACGTCGGGGATACCGTGTACCTGACAATTAAGGAAACATTCCGACTCCGTGCGCCTCAAACGAATTGCGGAATGATTGCGACACGAAAATGAGCTTTCTGTTGTGCATTTTCGCTGGCGACACGTGCTTTCGCTTTAAGAGAGTTTCGGACTTCGCTGTATAAATGAAAAGAAAATTAGTTTTATTAACAGCGCAAGGACAACGCGGACAAGCTCTGCATGCGAGCATACGAAACGTCACGCTTCCTTTTAACCACAGTTTTTTTATGGTCTAAATTCAAATTTTCCTCAATTGTTTTATGAAACATTCAATTTTAGAAATACTATTATTACGTAGAGAGAGAGAGAGAGAGAGAGAGAAACGTATTAATGCACGTCTATGCAATTTTTCAATATAATAAAAATATTTAATATTGAATAACATCATACTTTTTAACATTGAAAAGATTTTACAAAAGTTATATTATGTTTTATTAAAGGATTAAAGTGGGCCGATACAACAATGATATGACCCAAAAAAAACAAAGTTTCCCAGAAAATGAGTGTGGACATTTTGTGTGGAATTATTAAAATTTTGTAATTTAATTTTGAAATGCAATTTTGATGTAATAACTTGGTTGTAGAAGAATAAAAGTACAATGTTTTTCTATTTCTTCTTTTTTTTCTTTATGTTTCCGTTCTTTCTCTATAAGCAACTTTTGAAATGACAATTTTAGGATTATGTTGTAAAATTTCAATCTCTTTTCCAGTCGATTTCTTCCATTAATAAAAGTAACGAAATCAATTTTGGATTTAACTCTATCAATTAGAGATAAATTCAGTTTTATTTAATTAGCATTGTGATATTAATGACAAACAAACTACATTATTTAGCTATTAGCAAATAAATTGTAAATGCCATTGTTATAGCCAGCGACACGCGGCGTGGATTTACATCGAATTATACTCCTCATTACTGATTCATAAAATAGTCGACGATGACGAAAGCCGGATCTGCAGCCTGTCGAGCGTAACGGAGTCGGAAACGGAGATTTCTCTCTTTCTATCCTTTTCTCAACGACAAAGATAATCACGAGTGGGACACGAACGAAATTGACGATTCGTCTTTAACCATTCTTCGCTCTGGTGGATTTCAAAAGTAAGCAAGAGTAGTGAAGGTAACCGACATAGGTAAGCCCATCGAGTATTCATGCGGCTTTAATTACCGGAACAAACTTTCGGCCCGATTGGAAAAGTTTCAACGATGCTAGCGTACCTGATCACCGTGCGAGAGAAGATTGGACCAACCGTGCTAAGAAAGAGGAATGGATAAGGACGAAGATATCGCCGAAGATATTAAAGGTGATCCGTGGAACGAAGCTTCTCAGCTTCCGCGTCTGCATGCTACACATGCGCTTACCTTCGCTACTACTTTATGCCATTACCACATCTTTGATCATCGTGAGTCTTTTACGACATGTCTTAAAGTGACGCTGCGAATGTATCGCGGTAATCCGGGTCGTAATATAAAAATCGATCGTATATCTCTGGCTTAACCATAACATGAATATATAATTCATAAATATGAATGAAAAAATGAAAAAATAAAAAAGTATTACTTTATCACTTTACAACGAAAACATAAGTCATATATCATCAAATTGCCGTTTAACTTTAACCATTTAAATTTAACAATTAAAATATCATTATTATCAAACAAAAGAAAATCAAGTTAATGATTTAGTCAGTTCCTTCATGTCATTTTAGGATTGAATTTTTTTTTCTTTCGTTTTAAGTTAATAATTAGATTATTTGTGTTTATAAAAATCTAGATTATAAATACTTTGTCATTAAAAGTGTGAAACGTGTACATAAAAAAACCTGTGTTACATTAATTAAGAGTAACCTATTTTCTAACCTTCAATCAAGTTAATTTGTGAAACAAAAACCTAATAAGAGCCAACTAGTGCATAAATTATTGCTAATAATAATTAGAGTTTACACACACACACACACATTCGGAATGACAAACCTAAATTTGAGTCTTCAGTGCTTCAATATGATGTGCATATATATTAGAGTAAAACAGCTACAACATTGAAATCTACGAATCCCCTCCATCCATGCAATTAAAGATTCAAATAGTTAAGATAAAGGTCACCGTGGAAATGAGAAGTCCAAAGTATCAAATTACAGTTTAATGGATAAATGGAGTCGCGAATCCAGTTTTAATTGTAAAATTTACATATCGACAGCAATATATAACTGTCGTATATATTCACTTGTCACTCAATAGCAATAGCATTCCAGAGTTACACAAATTATTTTGATGAATAGTACAACGATGAATGTTAAACGTGAATTATGTATTCTTCTCGTTTGAACTTTGCATGCAAAGGCATCAGCAGCACATTTCCTCCGTTCTTTTAACCCGCACATTTGCACTGTACATGGGCAACGTGCATTGCGTGCGAAACATCGATGCCTGACGTATCAGCTTATCGTAAATCTTTCCACGCACTGTAGTACGCGTGAGTATGTCATGAAACTCGGCTCATGCATCTTTAAGAAACCGCGAAGTCACTTCGCGCTTAAGAGCTCGCGGCATCGATTACCCCAAGTACTTGTTAGCTATGCTAACGACACTGAGCTACTTGCAGCGCACTTAAGTTCATAAATGTTCTTCAACTTTTGTAATTATTTTCTTTCGTTCTACGCCCTTATTGTAGATTATCATCCTGCCTATTATCCGTATCATTTCCTGAAGAGTTAACAGCGTCGCAACCAATCGCTTTAATGCTTTCAGTCATTAGGCAAATCCGATATCTCGAAAACGCACCAACTAACAGTTTGCGCATATCGGCGAATTATTTACAGACACTCTGTATACAAATTCTAGAGGTGTAATCAGTATAATATTGCTTTTATATCGCAATATAATACTTTCGCGAGAAATCATTCCACGATGCGTCAATACAATCTTGTGTGATTTTCTCCTCGCGTGAGACATTTCCGATCGACTTGCCATCGATGGTATCGATGAAGTACAACGATTTCTCAATACGACATTAAACGGCCGAAATAGTCGACTTTTACGAGCGCCCGTGATACGAGGTCGGCGTCGCGTCGCGTCGCGTCGTTCCTGCAAATTCGAACGTCGAACTACCTACTCGGCAATCGTCCATTCGCTGAGAGACACGTCACCTCAAAATTTCGTCTCGAACAATCGATACTTTTGTTTGGCGTCCTACATGCAGTGGCAGAGTTATTGATGAGCGGTCCAAAATATTTCAACAATAAAAGACAAGGACAAGTAACAGGAAGAAAATCGCGATAATCAGTAAGCAATAAATTCATAATAATTATTCATTTCCTGACCACATACTTAAAAATCGATCGAACATTTCGACTTAATTTTAATAGCCATCCTTAGCGATATTACAGTAATTATTCCGTAAAGATTTTACACGCGATATTAACAATTTTCAAAATAATCTATAACTTATAACTAACTGCTGCTTGATATTAATATATTATAATAGTATGCAATTGTATAGAGGTAAGTCAACAATTTTAGCCAAGTTTCTAAATTTTAAATAGTACCAAACATTTGTGCCTTAAGTTTATAATTATTAATATACGGTATAATAAGGTGTGTAAAGTGTTTTCGTGACTGAAAAGACCGCACCGTGGGGTGCCTAAAAAAATATGTCGTCTTTTCTGAAGTTTTAAATCCGCCAGCATTTGGAGCGAAAGACGGGAGAGCACATTGGCCGTCAACACGCCAATTGAGAACGTGCTCGGAACGAGTAGTCGGCGTCATCGTCACCATCATCGCCCTTTCTCATCGAAGTTACGCTAGGTTAGGCTAGATGTTTTGTCTAAACGAAGGAAGAGGTAAACTAAGGAAGAGAAAGAGAGAGAGAGAGAGAGAGAGAGAGAGAGAGAAGCAAAGTGCAGGAACCGAGAGTGAGTAAGACCGGGCAACTCACCAAGCGCGATATTGGGACCCATTGTTCTAAAGTCGCGACGCCCATAGAGACGAGGAACTATTGTGCGAAGGACCGACCGCCCTTGTTGTGCCACGTTCGCCGGCATCACGGCTCCGCTCGATTAAAAGGGTGTTAATTGATCCCTCGATCGACGCTTGGATGGCGAACGCCACCCGAACGAATTTCTCATATTGCCAAGCGCTTACAAGCGACTTGTTCTGTATTTGCCTGCATTCTACGGAATGACATTCTCGTGGTCGAAATAAACTATCGATTAGAAATTTCACGAAACTTAATAATGTTAAAAACATTGCCTGGTGTAACGGTTTTAGTAAATTAATATTTTTTTAATATAACTTCGATTTTTTTTTCCCTCCCTTTTCAGACATTCGCTATTTAATAAAATTTATAACGTAATATCAAACGACTAATTTACATTATACCTATTGCATCAGCATAATATTAAATAGATTAAGCTACTATACATTATATCTGTTGCATCAGAAATTAATTTACATCAAGACTGTGTTTCAATGTCGGCAAATAATCGACGCGCAGTCTGTATAAACTGAAAATTGTAAAAAAAATTTATGCAAAAAAATCATTATAATATTATTTGATTTTTATACGGAGACTCTAGTAGCGTATTTCATAAAAATAAATTTCCTCTCCGATATAAGGAAAAGTATGCTGGCCAGGTTCATGATTTTATCTGATCAAATTTGGCCGAAATATCTGTGCAACGTCACTTACGACATAAAGACGCGCTTCCATATATGCCGAAAACGTGGAGAGATCTTCGAGATACTCTCTTTCGAGAGAATATTTCGGGAATCACCCAGCGTAGCCACGTCCGGCAGAAACGTGGCCTTCCAGAGAAACGGCCACTGACCCGATCGCGCGTGCTGCAGAAGGAATCGATTCTGCGACCGTGGCGGTATCCTGGATATATATCGATCGATCTTACTTGGGTCTTGGGATCGAGCGAAGCGTGGAAACGGCTTTTATGGTGCCGACAACCCGGCATAATACTGCCGCGGCTGCCGTCGTTTCAAGGGTCCACAATTTCAACGAAAACGCACGTCGCAGCAGTCGTCAGTTGGGATGCAAGTGAAAGCAGATTTACACTAATTGCACCGAACAATCATTTATAATTAGTACATTAAACGTGATTTTGCTTAGGTCATTAGAAATAATTAGTTGGATAACAAATTAATTTACATTATATTGCATCAGAAATTAATTTATACTAAGACTGTATTTCAATATCGACAAATAATCGACAAATGCACAGTTTGTATAAACTGAAAATTGTAACAAAAATTTATGCAAAAAAATCATTACCCATCAAAATCCGCTTTGACCAAACATGGCTCTCTTCGTTTATTTTAATTTATATCATATTATTTCGCTTATATTAATTTATATTATGTTATAAATTATTTCATGCACGATATATAATTAAATTTTTGTTTGTACGTACAAAAAAATAAAGTTTTTTTAATTTCTCTCAGAAATATTCTATAACTCCAAATAATCATCCAAGTGGTAATTCAAGAAAAAAAACAATGTTTGACCGTAATGTGAATACACAATAAGTAAAAGGCCTTATCGGTCTCAGCTGGAATTTAATATTTAAATAATATTTAAATAATATTTTAGTATATACATATCCAGTTTTATAACTGCGCGCCGAAATAATTTTCAATCTTTAAGGAAATCCTTAAGTCGTCTATATTTGTGTTTTATCGATTATTTTTCAAATAAATATATTTTTAACTATCTTTAAAAATTCTTTATAATATTAAAATATAAACGATGATGTAATCTAAATCAGTCAATTTTTTGTCAAAAATTACAGTTTTTTATTGACTTCTGGCGTCAACTTGTAACAATATTTGCTTTAACATACAAATTTTACATACTTTATATATCTACAAACAGTCTTGGTTTTGATTAAATTATATGAACAAATAAATCTTAGAATAAGACGTATGTTAGATATCTAATATGAACGACCAGTTATTTATAAAATTTATGTGTATGTGTGCGTGCAATATTGATATAGTAGTGTGTAGTAATATGTCAATGACACGTAAATCGTACATGCTAAGTCCTGTGGTGTTGAATCGATAAAACAGATGACTTTAGAATCTCCCAAACATATAAATCAAACTGGATTATACCAAATATCACAAATTAAATTGTCAAAATTATACTGATGTTAATAACCAATCTAAAAAATTGCAAATAATTTATTGCGAAAAATAAGAAACCTAATTAAGGTAAATACTAAATATAAGCATATTCAAGCCTATAACGATCAAAGCTAGATCTTCTCAATGCCTAAATAATTCAGTGAATTATCTATATCCAATAAATGTACATGCATATATACCATACACAGTGCGACAAATATGTTCCCGGACACGAACCACATCTCAGCAACCAGTGGCAACATCTGTGCGTTCAAACATGCATTTGAAAGGTTTAACATTTCCCTATCTATCTGTCAAAGTTTCATTCATTTTGGTTGACATATAACGAAGATATCACAGTTCATGTTAAACAAGATTTTGGTCGAGGTAGAAATTTTAATATGGAACAAAGAGCAGTGATTAAATTTAACGCAAAACTTGATAAAAGTGCATCAGAAACATTCCGATTGATGCAACAAATTTACGGCAATCAATGTCTAGGTCGTACAGCTGTTTTTGAGTGGCATAAGCGTTTTTTGGAAGGCAGAGAGACCCTTGAAGATGACAAAAAATCAGGACGGCCAATTTTGGTTCGAACACCCGAAATGATCGAAAAAGTACGTAATTTTGTTGCAAACGATCGCAATGCGTCACTAAAAATGATGGAGGAGGCTTTAAATATCAGTAGAGAAACGATTCGAACCATATTACATGAAGATTTGGGTAAAACGAAGGTTTGTGCGAAGTTTGTTCCACACACATTAAGAAGCGATCAAAAATCAATGAGAATCAATCATTCCAGAGACATTTCTACCTCGACCAAAATCTTGTTTAACATGAACTGTGATATCTTCGTTATATGTCAACCAAAATGAATGAAACTTTGACAGATAGATAGGGAAATGTTAAACCTTTCAAATGCATGTTTGAACGCACAGATGTTGCCACTGGTTGCTGAGATGTGGTTCGTGTCCGGGAACATATTTGTCGCACTGTGTATATATATTTTCAAAATTTTTTCAGACTTTATCAAACGCACAATTAACCTACTACAATAATATCACAAGGTAAATTAAATTGACAAGCAAATTCTCAATCCGATATCATATTATAGGGGTGTTAAACTGCTGAAAACCTTAAATAAATTTATCGCGAAAAATATTACTTAGTTAGGGTAACATATATCTCGCAATAAACTATTTACAGTTTTTTAAAATCCTTTATTAGCATCAATATTATTAAATTGCTTGGCAATTTAATTTGTGACGTTACTACAGTTCGGTTTAAGATCGCGTTTAAAATAATTTTGGCGTGCAGTTGTAGAATTGGATATATACATAAATTCACATCAAAAAATGTTATTTAAGTATTAAGACCCTGCTCAAGAAAATAATAATTTAATCAATCGTTAAAAAAAAGATTAAGAATTATCCAACATTGCCATATAAGTTTAATTTACACATTTTACTTTTGTGAGATTACATTGCTCAACATGTTTCTTCTCTCTCGACGCAGTTCATCTAAGGTATGACCAGCGGAAGCGTAACACGTAAATTCGCCTTAAGTATATTCCCACTCGGGCGGGCCCCCGAGTTAATAAGCAGCCGAAGTACCGACCAAATTTGTGGCTCCTAACCGTAACGCCACGTCCCGCACTACACCCACTAATATAGCTCGCGTACGCGTTCACCTACACGCTACCCACGAAGCTTCTACCATGCCAAATCCCCATGCGATATGTTTATATCTGCTATAGCAGTGGCGACGACGACGACGACGACGACGACGACGACGACGACGACGACGACGACGACGACGACAACGACAACGACGACGACGACGACGGTGACGACGGCGACGACGACGGCGACGGCA
>NW_017304438.1:6619795-6626405 GCF_001594115.1 Trachymyrmex septentrionalis | reverse complement strand
CGACGACGACGACGACGACGACAACGACGACGACGACGACGGTGACGACGGCGACGACGACAGCGACGGCGACGGCGACGACGACGATGACGACGACGGCGACAGCGTGCCAGCCGGTTCCGGCACCAAAGCCGGTATATCCTCTTACGACCCTTCGAACTTCCTCAAGTAGGTACGTCTAAGTTTGTGCGGACGGTATCCCACTGGGCCGAGATATCATCCGTTATTAGGGCGTTAATCCAAAATATGCTGGCGCGCCGACACGATTGCAAATTACCTCTAAGGCTACGCTCAACGCGACGAGGATCGCGATCATCTCGGATGTAGGTCGGACTGCTGGTTAGCGTTCGATCCCGTCGCGCAATTAGGAACGTTAAAATTTAATCGATTATCGATCGTGTGACTTTTTACTCTTTCTGATTGAATGCCAGAGATAATTGGTAATTCGCGGTGTCGCTAGTGATGAAGGAGACAGGCACGCGTAATAATAACGAGTTTACACGGCTGGTATTATGGATATTATGCAAATGCGCGGGTACGCACGCATTTTAACCGCGAGAAACATTCCTGGGATAAATCTCGGTTGCTCTACCGTAACACCGACTACAATGATAATATTAAGGACACAAATCTAATAGAATGAGTCCACGCGGCATACTATATCAACGTACCCATGGCGCTGAACACGCCGAGAGAGCGTGAAACATGGTCGTGCGAATCGAGTCTCGGATTATCTCAGGCGGTTTCTATCGTTAATGCACGTGTGGTCGAAGAACCTGAATCCCGGAGACCCCGAACCAACGTGATAGAGCGTAATTAGAACGATCGTGATGCTAAATGCGTGACGAAGAACCAAGGAGGCTCTAATCATTCAGGTACCATGGGAGACACGACACCATACGCGACACCGGACGCGATCGCATCCGCTGATACGTGCGGGTCGCATCCAGCATGCCCGACGTTTCCCATCTTCGCAACGTAACATTCTTTATAGCCGGTATAACAACTTAACTGAATTAAATAAAACCAATTTCGCAATTATTCAGGGAAAAGAGGGATATTTGAATAAATAACTTTCTTTTAAAAAATTTCTTAAAAAAAAATATCTTATTTCTCGACTTCTCATCTATAAGTCGAAAAAAATAAGATGTTTTTAGGATTTTTTTTTTAAGAAAGCTATTTATTTAAACATTTTCAAGTTTTTACACATAATAGATATATGTTTCATGATTTTTGCGTTCATGTTGAGCTTCTCCTTCTCCCACTATTACGATTGGCAATTAAACTTTTGTTATTAGTCATGGTTTAAATTCAAAACTAAAAAATAAGCTATAATAATAAATAAAATTCTTGCGAAACGTTACTGTGTAAGAATGAAAAAATTTTCCAGAATCACCAGGATTGGTATTAACGAGTTAAACAACCTATACGGATTCGAAAAACAAAACGTTAAATATTTCACGGGTATCCCTCGGAATCTCTGTAGAATCCCAGGATTTTTCAGCGAGCGTTTCCTATCTGGTTTTTCATCTCTAGCCGCAGGATGGCACGCCACTTGAACGAATGATTCACATGCGAGCGTGTATCGTCTTCTTCCACGGCGAAGTCCACGAAACGGTGGCTCGACGAGCCGTGACGGAGGCTTCCGGTCGCACGGCCTACGCACGCATCGCGTCGCGCCGGTATAGACGTTCAAGGAAGATAAAGGAGTAGACCGCGAGGAGGTCGCTCGGCGAGTAGGAATAAGCGCGGGACACACAATGAGAGGGAAACCGGAGTGGAGAGTCGGTCGCGGTCGAGCGTGACCTGAGAAATTATTCACATCGTGTCTCCTCGATCTGATTATACATAAGAAAAAAAGATTCAAGGTACACATATACCTTATTGACTATATATATAATATATATATATATACCCTTTCAATTGCTTGTTTGACTTTAACTTCCATCCCATTAAGATATTTCCCATTTTTCTTCTCTCATAATAAGAGTTCCACTGTTAATAATAATTAGAGCAGATAGCAGAGCTATTCACTCAATTATAAATCTCTTTGTGAAAAATATGTCAAACAATTTAATTTTGTTATGTTACATCTATGCAAATTTAAATTGTTCTGATTCAAACGTATTTATTTCTTTTTTTATGAGCTGTTATGTTTTTTTGATTCCTTGAAATTAATTAATGTTTTTTAATTAACGTAAATTAAATGCATCTTACAGAGCCAGCATTATTAACTGTGTTACAGATTTTTACGGTAGCTCCAAAGCGTTACAAAACGAAGAGAGAGAGAGAGAGAGAGAGAGAGAGAAGCATCGAAAGGAGGACATATTCAAAGTTTCCTAAATTTCCTAATAACGGAAAATGGTGGCAACCGAAAGTGTTGATAAGCGTACCGAAAGTGTTAGGTAAACGTGCCAGAAGGCCGCAGGTGATATTGGCTCGCTCCATCTCAGTCTCATACCGGCCTCGATTAACCTGACTCATGATTAACATGCACCGTCACGGTTTCCGCGCTTTGCGTAATAAAGCCTTTTACTCATCACGATTATAGCGCGATTATTTCTCAACGCGTCGTCTATCTTGGCGGTTGTTCATATTAATCGTCAAATCAACATTATATAGAAAAATATACATTCGACGAAATTAAACGGTTTATTAAATTTAACGTTTTTAATTACTTCTTTAGATTTCTTGTATTTAATATCGATTTTAGATTACGATGATATTTGAAGTGGAAATTCATCACATATGTATATAATTGACGACGGTAACGCAATGACGCGGTAATCTGTCGATTTCCTGGTAAGGTTCACCGGGGTATCGTTAACCAAGTTCGCCTTCTCGTTCAGCATCCCTATCTACTGGATAATTTATGATTTCCGACGTCTGGGTGTCGACAGTACGATACATAATTGATATGATTTCAACCACAACGTTGGGACATATCTCGAGAAACAATTTGGTTAAGGTATCGAATACCTACTCGAAAATTGAAGAGATGATTAGTGATGCTATATACGACAGAAAATTATCACGTTATATAAAAATTCAATTATCCAGAATTCGTAACATACACCTTATAAGTGATAAGCTTTATTCCATATATTACAGTCAAATATACATATATGTATGAAGCTATAGAAGACAC
The DNA here is from genome assembly GCF_001594115.1 of Trachymyrmex septentrionalis. NCBI lineage: Eukaryota > Metazoa > Arthropoda > Insecta > Hymenoptera > Formicidae > Trachymyrmex > Trachymyrmex septentrionalis. The sequence continues at coordinate 6,623,257 of NW_017304438.1, read as the reverse complement.
TGACCTGTTTATAAATTTTTTACCTTAATGGAAAAATATTTTTCTTGCAAATCAATGCAAACTATGCAATCATAAAGTGTTCTACATTTCTTATTTTTTTCACAAAGAATTATTGTATTAAAATCTTTACACAATTTATTTGTTTTATATTTACAATTTTCGTAAATGTACAAAGCTTTAAGGATGTTTTGACTATACAATATCAATTAAAAACAGCTAAAAAATTAAATAAAAACCAATATTAGTAAAAAAAATGTCATAAATGCACTTTAAAATCAACTTTAAAGAACAAAACAATAAATAATTTAGCTTATAATCCACCGAAATGACCATATTTTACTGGAATTTTACGTAAATAATTTTTAAACGAGTAAATGGATCCAAATAAACTTTTGCACAAATATTTATTCGAGTTTTATCATATATAACAAATATGTAATAATTAAGGCAAACAAAAAAATAAATAACTTTTAAACCAATAAAAGATTTGTGATAAAAAAATTTTCCACAAATACTCTGACACATATGAATAGAATAATTTATAAAATTACGACTACATTTACACGGCACCGGGTTAATCAGGTTTAATAACATCCATGATTATGAAACTGGGCAACCACTTTCCTCTGAAAAATGGAATGATTGCGATTGGACAGTTTCGTGACTACGGATATTATTAAATTCGATATCAAGGATATCGGGTAAACGTAATATTTCATATTTCTGGTAATGCTTTGAGATGTGTCACATCCTTAATCATAGCGGCTTCAATTTATAAACCGGAAGATAAAACCTGACGATAGGACGACGTAAGCTTAACGGTTTTCATGTGCATCACCGTGTCCATTGCACACGACGGCCGACATCGGGGGTTACCGGAGTGGCGGTTGGCAGGTGCTCTAACGACTGTTTATCGTTTGATCTAACCGTGACCATAGTGCAAGAATACCAGATACATGCAGATATATGTAGCAACCGAGCAGAAAGCATGGCTTTAAATTCAGATGGCGCCGGAAGTTACATCGTATATCGATTTAAAATTCTACATTAATGCTGCGCTGGATTACTCCCAATCCTCGGATTTTCATTTCATTTATGTTTCAATACTGTTAAGCCACTTTTCGTTATTACGCGCGCAGTATTTTCATAATAAAGTATATTGTTGTATAAATCTAAAACATAAAGCGAAAAATTTGTCTGTAGCAGGAAGATCAAAACAAAAATAACGTTCTGCAATAATAAACTAAAATATGGCGCACCGCATTTCAATTATTATTCCAACGATACTGCATATGACAGAAACAAAAATTTTTAATTACCATTTTCAGTACGTAAATTATAAATTATAACTGTATGCCGTAAAACAAAGAGGAAATCTTCAGAGATCGTGAATGTCTAGCAGTGAATGTATAAAATAATGTGTCTATCCGAGGGTTGAAACGGACATCCTACATTTCTACCGTAACGTACAAAGCGATGCACCCTTTGCACATTTCGCGCCTCGCATGGCTGAATCATAATGAATACCAGGCAACTGATCCATCATATCAACGCTATTCACACTATTAACATTTTCTCTTATCTCACGTCCTTGACATACCTCCAACTGTCGCGTGACCGTAAAAAGAGCGGAGAGTTTGCAAAGAATTACAACAATCCGCATACGCATAATACGACGAATCGCTATTGAAATTGTGAGAATAACAGAAGATTTATTTGACTTTCGGGATAAAAATGATGATATCCTTTGTTATATCCGAATATACATTTATTTCGAGTAATATTACTCTTATGTACAATATATCAATTTTAATTTCCAATAATAAATAAAAGTACTACAGATATCCTATCATAGAGCTATAATTTTAATGTTTTCTGGTTTGTTTTTGTAATATGAAGATTCATTAGACCAGAAAATGCTTTTACATCAAGATGACATCTTCGAGGTATGAACTGTTAAAATTGATTAACATCGCGTGAAATTCGCGTGGTTAAATAAATAACGATTAATTAATTTTTGCATTTCAGGTAATATTATTTTTTCTCAGTTAATTTTTCTTTTACTTTTTTTACACGCGCGCAGATGTCATGTGCGCGGTGCATACAATTAACTGACGACAATTAAAGTTTGTTACCAGTAATCAACTTGTCGATAGCTGAATATTTTGATATGCTATTATGTAATAATTGTGCACACAACGTTCAGTATTGCACAGATATAATTTCAATATTAATTCAATATTAATTTTTTTTATATTAAACTACTGTTGTACAATAATAGTAACATTCTGTAATATACAATTTTTATTCAACTTTCATTTCCAATTCTTAATTAAAAATATAAATAGATGACACAAAAAAAATCAGAAATAAATTAGTAATATAGCAAATTAAAATGTTATATAGGTGCCTCTTCCATATATTGACGTAACTTTGACGTAACACCGTGATATAAATCAATAATTAAATCTACGACAAAAATGTAGTAATTATAAATGACGGGTCACTGATTTCATGGGCCTTTTTACACCATACCACGTGGTAACAACTTTTCGTAATCATCAACAATCAATTTCAAATCATTAGGTTAGTAATTCTGGAGAGAACTGTGCGAAATAAAGAAACGTGTTAGGACTTTCCTCGTCTATGCCTCTTCGCCAAGCTTCGAAGTGGCACCTCTCTCGAACAATTCTCCAATAACGGTAACTATGTGTGTTACTTCAACGAAATTCAGCAAGACGATTACGGTTCACGGACCGCAACCCTTCTCGAGGAATTGTTTCGAACGACGCGGATACTTGATTTAGAGAGACTTCCGAAACACGATCCCACTCGATTCATCCTGCCTGGGAAAGGCTGAGCGGATGGCTACCGACAAAGCCAAATCCGATATCTGGCAACAACACCGGTATCGTCGGCCGTACGTTCGAATGAGACAGTATCGGAGCTGCAGTAAACTACAAAGCGAGAAAATCGCGTATCGCGAGAGAGAGTAGAAAAGAAGAAGGCCCCCGCCTTCTTCTCTTATCTCCTTATTCTCTCAACTTGGTAATCGCCTGCGCCTTCGTTTCTCTCATTCACGCGCGATAACAGCAAAGTAAGACGGGAGAACTCGGCGCTCGAGAAAATACAAGTTTATCGCTTCATCTTTTAATTTCGCTCGTTCCCAAATTATTTCTCAAACATTAGAGAAATACGCGACTGCCTTTCGCACGTGCTCTACTTTTACTTGCAACGCACATATTCTGATGTGAAAGGTGAGAAGGACGTTTTGTTTTAGGCCCAGTTTCACAACTTCACTCTTAATCGAGGTTCAACTTATTCATTGTCTCTTTTCGATTCTTTTCTTAGAAAAAGATGAGAAATATAAGTTGAACCTCGGTTAAGAGTTAACCGTAAGTTGTAAAACTGGGCCTTGGCTGTTTTTCAACCAAAATGAAAAATTCCAAGAGATATACAAAT
>NW_017304438.1:6597582-6619695 GCF_001594115.1 Trachymyrmex septentrionalis | reverse complement strand
TATATATATATATATATATATAAGAAGTGAGTGGCGTATCGCTTGTCGTAGGATATATATCAAATAAAACAAATCTAAAAATTGTTAAGTAAAATATCAAGATATTCGACATCTTATCCTTATATTTATATCTAGGAGCTACATTTTGGTTGTCAAAAAAACAGTCAGAATTTCATCCTTTGTCAATCGAAGTGTCATTTATTTATCGTTTAGTCTCCAGTCTTGCTCTTATCGGGGCGATTTAAATCGAGCGCAGATTAAAATCGACCGTACCGATTTGACGCAGCCCAACAAGATCGTTCGCAATTAGTTCCTCCATATTGCTTAATCTCGCTCGGGTGGAAAATTATACGAGTTTCCGAGGGCCGCGCGATTTAACGACTTGACTAATTCGAATCGTTTGCGGTGCGCCGCGAGTTTAGAATAAGAGCACACGTTTGCACGTGGGCAAGCAAGCAAGATGTGTCCGTATGGGACTATGCGGGATACCGTACACCCCCGTAACGGCGCGAGTCCTCCGTTTCCCATCATGAATTCGAGAGAAACTTCGAGCGCGCGGGTATGGCATCGATTATCGCCGACCGTTACCGCTCGACGTGGAAATCGCGAGACACAACGGAACCGGGCAGTTTGACAAACGGAAGTCAACCGCGAGACACCGGTGGGATAAATCTTCATTCCTGTTTGCGACCGAGGCCACGCAAAACCAAGGCGCGCGTTACGACAAAACATCCCGACGGTAAAGAGAGCATGGACACGAGCAGCGATGTTTCACCGGGGGATAGTCGGAGGAAAAAAAGCGGAAAGGGAGGGCGGACAAGGGAAAACTAGATCGATAAATAGATAGCTGGAATTACTTGTTTCGTCTTGGGATCAAGAGACCAGCTAGCGTATATAGAAGCTCATGTTCTTCCTCTCCGATCGTAAATACGTTCCACTTTGATCTGTCACACGTCTAGGCCGAGGATATTTGGAGGTTCAAAAAGGAAGCATCTTTCCCTTGTAGACTATTCATGTTATCCACCTACGTTCAAATCTTACTGAGCTTGAAGAAGAATTTTTATTTTATACAATATTGTAAATATTTTCCCCCCCCCCCTCCCTTCACAATTCTTTCTCATAATAATAATAATAATAATAAAAGTAATAATAATTATTAATTTATAATCATTATATTATAATGATAACTTTAGTATATAAAGTGCAAATAACAAGAGAAATATGTGTCAATATACAGAATAATAAAAAGGGAAAAAATGCACTTTGAGAGAGGAGAAACATGAGCTTAATGCTTGAGTTTATGATGTGAATAGAAATAAAAGTAATAGCGTATATATACGATTCAAATAACAAACTAATAAATTATTAACTAAGATAATTTTAAGAAAGTTAAGCTGTAAAATGAAGCGAATTAAAATAGCAATTCCAGGTACACATACTTATAAAAGAGAAATATGACCAAAAAAATAATAATAATAAATTGCTAGCAAAGAATATAAGGAGGATAAGAGGGATAAAGGAAATAAGGAATATGAACTGCAAGAAAAAGCAAATAACATAAAACAGAAATGTAATTGACAAAAATTTATATAATGCACAACAGTTTTTTTTTTCTAATCTATCAAAAAGTTCGAGATATATTCTTATTAATTAAGTAATCAGCTAAAATTAATGTAAAACGTCTAATGTAACTATTTTAAGCGCAAGATAAATATCCGCATCTATTCGAAAACCGGAAGATGTACAATGTGCACAATTTTGACAAGAGTTCAGACTGTTGCATCGTTCTTTGTCGTAATATATCTTTTTTACGATGGTCTCGGACAGACGAAAAATGAGACAATGGGAAGAGGACACACATATACACACACACACACACACACACACACACACACACACGGGCGAAAATCGATAAATGCTATTTCTTTTACGAGCGTAGTGAGACGTCGTGCGAGCGAAAACTCTAGTGGGACAACCATTGCACAAGTCAGCGACTATAATTTAAAAGCCATAATGAGCTTTCTTCGTGACGAACGCCACATTTGCTTCGTGCCATTCAAGTCAAAATCACCACGATATACTTACAACCCTCGTATACTTCGCATCACAAATGCATATTTTATTTCCAATGTGCAATTCTTCGACTTTGACCTTCTTTCCTCCTTTCTACATCACTTCCCTTCACATATTTGTTTTACAAATCTAAGAATAATTAGAAAATGCTAACAAGTTGCTGAAATTCACCAATTAATCCCAGAATGTTCCAATAAATCTCTCTTAGTTTTCCTAGAACCAACTTTCCAACAAAATGCGATCTTGCAGTTTTATCTGACAAAATTAAGAAGCTTTATATGCATTCAAAAGATGAGGATTCTCAGCAATTAACGTATGCTTTGTCTAAACAATTATGCTCTGTCTTACAATTTCTTAAAAATATCTGACTATGTGTTTCATTTACATAATTAACCATATAATTAAATATACTATTACACGAAAATAGACCTCTTAATTTTAGTTAGTTAAACGATCAACGACTATACGATTTCATTCGAATGAAATCAATTCGAGCGGTAAAAAACGTTGCTGTATTTTCTTTCCTCGATAGAAAGTTCGATGCGGTGCCATGACTCTTCTTGATAGCCAGGAGAACCAGAACCCAAAGCGAGACAATCCGATTTGACGACGAGTCAAAGCGAATGTTTCTATCGAGAGGTAAAATGGTCGATGATTAATAGTACTGCGAGAATTTCTTTTGCCAAATCAGCCAATGAAATTTCGATCCTCTCGAGTCCGCAAACTGGCCGTAATTCATTCCAATTCATAGACCTTCCAGAATTTTAGCTACCTATATTGCAGCTCTCTCTCTCTACCCTTTTTCGCTAGCTAAGCCGTATTGTAGCGATTTATAGCGAATCCTCAAAATGCTTTTGATTTTATAATCTACCTCAAAAAGTGAGTATAAAAAACAAAGACAATTGAATATAAAACTGCTTGATGGCGACAAAAAAAGTGGACAAGCATAAAATTCATACTTTTTAAAAGATTAATTAATATATAATATATATAGAATATAATAATATACAGAAGATGAAATGTTACTAATTCCGGAAGCTATAAAGTTAACTTTCAAGTCAAATGATAGCAGGTAATTCTATAGAAAATATGAAACCCGTGTTTTATTTTCCAATAGTCTTCAAACTTTTAACTGCAATTTATCGCTATCATGGATACGCCTATTTCTTGCGCGGAAAAAGCAGGCGCAAAATGTGTCGAAACCAATAACGACGAAGTAGCGACCAGGCCGGTGAAAAAGGAATAAAAACAAAGTTGACAGATTGTGGGTGGCCGATAGAGATCGTTTGAAAAGTGGCCTGCGAGCTTTATTGAAAAGCTGCCTAAGAGACTCCAGACTTCTTATCTCCTTGTCTTATCATCCTTTACTTGGACTTTACTTCGACTTTACTCGAGTTTATCGTTTCCTCTCCAAGAGAAGAGGACAAATTTCCAATATTAATAAATCTCAACCTTTCCGTACTATTTCTTCATGCCAATAAATAATGTATATAATTACAAAATTATATTATATAATGTAATATGCTCGTATGAAGAACAATGGAAATAGCGTAAAACAAATACTCGCGCTGTTGTCACAGATATAATTATCGTTGCCAGCTCACGTTTTTCCAGCCATTCTCAATCTACCTTGTCGGCTCCTACCACCTTTCTAGTCTAGTCTCTCTTTAGGGATTTCTTCAATTGAGTCGAGCATCTGCCGGCGGCAGAGACTCGAGAGAGTTAAATTAGAAGAAACAAGAAAAAAGGAGTAGCAAGCGCAAGGACGACGTGATTTCGTAGTCCCAAGCGTGACTTCGTTGAGAACCGACAAATCACTTCTTGGATTTCCTCTCTTTACCTACGACTCTTGTTCCCGCCGCGTTTACCCCCGTCGATTCCAGAGTCGCGGGAGCTTTCAATAGGTCGCGATTTTTCGCGGGTGTTACCGCGAAACGCAATTGACTTCCACGGCACGAAATCCGCGAGAAACCGCAAGAGAATCGCTCGGTTCGTCGACCCGCGTTGTCAGATATTACCGAGTTGGGTTTTCGTTTGTTCCCGATCTCGCTCGCGACTCGAGAGTTTGGGCGTATTCGACAAAGAGCAAATATACGAGTACGGCCTAGGGCGTGCGATCCCCGGGCGAATGTTGACCTGGAGAGAAACAGAGGAAGAGAGAGAGAGAGAGAGAGAGAGAGAGAGAGAGAGAGAGAGGGAGGGAGGGGAAGGGAGAGAGATTTCCTCGAGTTCATCACAACCCCGTTTCGTTTCGGCCTCCAGCCCCTCCGCAGCTCTCGCACATCCGGTCCCGTTCGCGGAAGCAACGCCGACTAAGCGAGACATCCAGTGATTCGGAAACTGTAATCCCTTTTGTATTCCCGACGACACGACGACGAGACGAAACAGCGCGCATATCCGGGATACCGCGACGGTCTTCTCCTCCTTTGTTCCTACATTCTAAGGGTGGCCCTGTCGACCGACGGCACAACGCGACAAGGAGGGTGGTCCTATGGACGCAAAGCAAAGTCTCGTGGGTCCTTCCCTGCTAGGAAGAAGGCTAAAACTCGTAAAAACAGTATAAAAAGCAGACTGTGGACGCGACCGTCGTAAAGTCGAGCAGATCGTAAGTGCAGTTCCGCGCTTGTCCCGATGACAGTCATTCTTTTTGCCTGACTGAAGAACGTCAAAAACCATGACGATGAGATTAAGTCGGGAAAATGCCGACTTTTCCGAATAACATATTTTTAAACGAGATCATGTTGTCATTTGTATACCGTTGAAAAATTTATTTAAATGTAATACATTTTTTTACGTGTCCCAAACGGTCCACTCAAATTTATGTGTTAATTTAATACAAGATAAATATTTTAAAAGGTTATATAAATATTATGTAAAAGAATAAACATAAAAAGGTAAATACCGACATAGTTTTTAAACAAGCCATAGAAGCATATTTTTTTAATAAAATTAACATTTATTATTATATATAACCGAACCGAAAAGTGTATGCCTTCATTTACATATTATTCATTTTTCAGTCTCTTGATACTTGTATACACACAGAATAATAAAATGAATCAATTGATATAAAGAAAACATACAGTTGTTTTTCAAAAAGAATCTGTAGTTGCGTATTGAGTGTAAATTGTACAATTTTTTAAAAAAATAACTGTACTTTCTTTACATGAATTGATTCATATTATTTCATATCATTATTTTGTGCATCAAAGTATTAAGATATAGTTATTAAAAAATGAATGTTTAGTAGATAAAGATATTTTTCAGTTTGATTAGACCATTTGTGGAAGAGCAACTTTCAAAAATATTTTCCATTTTCTATGATTGTGCTCATAAAGATTTTTAATCAGTATGGCATAATCAACAAGATCGTAGTTTCGATTTGACCAAAGTCATTTTTTCCATATGCTCATCGTTAGTCCTTTTAGAAAAATTCCGCGAATCAAACATTCGTCTAGCAAAATCCTGAAGCGAACGATTCGCATATAATTTATATGTGGTAAGGTTATTCTATTAACAAATAGACATCCTATTTCGTGCGTGACAATTCGAAAGCATCTCGATGCTATTGCGTATTAATTATACATTGCATTTATATTAAGCTTTGAGTGGGTACGTTCATGTACATCATACACCGACGTTAGCTTCCATTTTACAGTAGCGGCGTCACTAATTAATCGAAAATCACAACGGTGATTACGTATGACGACAAGTGAAACGAGGTTTTGCTATTAAATTGATGCTTTATTGAAATTCGCGAATTATGCGACCTATGTAAATTCATATTGTGTTGTATTAAATCGCTACTGCTTGTGAGTTAATATGTAAATTTCGCAGAATTATATGCTTTTAGCTTATTTTGTTTTATTTATATGCAAGAATCGTAACCTACTTTCGAAACGGATTAACTGTCGTCTCTTCGGTATATCGCGACAACGTAGTAATTAAAATAACCGATACTTTTTGAAGATAATAATGTGCAATTAATATAGACTGAGCATCGAGTATATAAACAAACTTTTCCTTTAAATATATTAATTAACATGACACGTTATCGATTATACTCTGTTACGTGAGTGAAAATATATTCTGTAGAATTTGTGATAACAGATTCTTATTAGAGAAAGAAATATCTGCCTGATAAATCGATTTTAAAAATCAGGTATTTGTGAAATATGCAAAAAGTCTATGCAAATTGACCCTCCGTTCATCGTTGTGGAATTTTTGCACCTTCCGTCAGTGACCCAGGTCTTTGGATTTCAATCCAGATTTTTATATCCAGATTTTTATTGTTCCGGACGGTATAAAAATTTGAAAAAGTTCTTGAATGCTTATGAATGTTTTAACAAAGAGTTTTTACCATAATGAAAGTTGGATTATATTTTATTTATTTTTTAATAAACTTAAACGTACTTATCAGAATTTTCACAATTAAGATATCGAGTGTGCCTTCAAAGCGGAGATTAAAATAATAGAGAAAAAATTCGTTCAACTAATGTCGCTGAAAATAACCATTGACAATAAAATCAAGCTATAATACAGCAGCTTGTTATACGTGATCACTTAAAAAATTTTTAAGAAACTTTAGCAATTCTGTTTCGAAACCTGAAAGAAAATGGATCACTGTTATTGTTGCAGCTATTACAATAACAATTCTAATAATGTATCGATTTTCCTCGCGATGCTCGTTTTCACATCTTTGTTCTTCATCGTGACTAGTCTCTTCATTTCCACCTATCTCCCCTTCTTGCAACACGCGTGAATATACACGTGCTGAGTACTCTCGCCGGAGCATCTCTTAACCGCTGATAAATAGAGCAAGTTTCATGCAACGTGTTGCTTCGCCTTCCTCGTCTCGTTACTCCCAGCTCGCCTAAGTGCGCAAACTTTGGCCTGGATGTACCGCCACGGGAATGCGGATAGGCAATGGCGCGCAACCAAGGTGTTCTGGGAACAACTTAAGGGGAGCTGGTGCATTCGTGACGTGGGAGTGCGGGCGGAGAAGGAAATGCGTATGCGCCGGCGATGCTAACGAGAGCAATCGACAGTACAGGGCGGCGAGGTTAAGGAGGTGGGCACATTGAGGGCCGATGAAGAGAGAGACGGAAGTTGGACACCCTTCTGACACAAAACTGATTCTCATGTTTTAGCCCCGGTATCTTAACGTTTCAACCAGACAGTCTCACCTTACAGTCTCACCAGAGTCTCAAGTCCCTTTTTTTTTCTATCATTTAGTGCGTCAAAATCTATAATAAATTAAAAAATCTATAATATTAAAATCTATTTTCTAATATAGAGTGATGTTCGATCTTTTTTAAAGATAATTTTTAGAGGATCATTTCTGAGAATAGACAAATACTTGCCACACACGATGCTTATTTTGTTTACATAAAATGGAAATCATTTTATATTCTCGGCTATGAACTGGCAGACCGCAAAGAATTCACAGATAGGCGCGGTCCGCGAACTGCAGGTTGAGTATCACTGATCAACTTATCGAATAAATAAAATGGAGCATTACTATAAATTCAATGTTTGCTAAAGACAGCTTTATTAGCCACGTACTTGCAAGAAAAAAACTATCCAAGTCTCAAGGTTTCTGCTTAATAGAATAGACTTGAAATAGTTGAAAGATTAATGAAGGATTCTAGAATTGTCCTGGAACATTTCGGTACGATCGCAAGAATTGTAGACTTCCATATGGTGTTCGGTCCATCGTGCCATCAGCGTAACGAACAACTATTTGGACTGTTATTTGCGATAAGTTTTTCACATCGCCGGGTGCACGTGTCGCCTTTCCGTTCCATCTGCTCGTTACTAAATCAAAAAAGCGTGTTCGAAACTTTACTCTTCCGCGGACACACTGCAGCGGGTGCGTTATTCATGACGAAAACCTCTACGGATCGTCTTCTCTTGGTTCTCAGCCACAGGCTACAATTTCTTGTATACACGACGTAACGACTATACTGCCCCTTTATCCCTCACCGTGTCCCTTTCCCAACTAGCTCCAATATACCCTAGAGGTAATTACACTCCCTACACTGATCGTAAATACGATTTTAATAGGCGGTTGATTTGGTGATAATGCTATATAAAGAATCCACTGTCCCCCCCCGATAAGCGATTGTTTGCAATATTTCGAAAGCTTTTATAAAATGTAACTCTACAATAAATTAATTATATTTATGACTTGATATTAGAATGTAGTTCCTTCTTAGTAGTAAATATCAACACGCCACTCTGTTATCAAAATATTTGAAGAGAAGTAGGAAATGTATAATAATTATATTTGAATATTTGTCACATTTTTCTATTAGCATTGCCAAAATTTCCCTTAATCTCCGCCAAGCAAAGGGATATTTATGCACATTCTCGTGCCGTAGTTTAGAGCCCGAGGGACTCTATCTCGGAACACGTAGACAGTATCCATCTTACTATACGTTTATCTATCCTCCGGACTAAGCCACGTTCGCGGACCACGCTTAAGGCTACCGTTACATTTGCCAGCCGGAGCTTCGTAGCCAGCCAGCCAGCCAGCCAGCCAGCCAACCAACCAACCAACGAACCAACCAGCTATCCAGCCAGTCCGATACCGGCTTTTCTGTGCACGTACGTAGAAGCGTTAGGCACGGAAAAAGATGTACGGCGAGTAAATGGAGAAGGAACATATATATGAAGACAGAGAAAGAGAGAATGAAAAAGAAAACGAGAGTGAGTGAGAGAGAGCCAAAGTACTTAGATGCAACGCGTGAGTCCGTTGAACTCCGGTCGAAACCGCGCGACCCTTACTCGACCGTGTTGTCCTCTTCTTCATCGTGCGTCATGCTAGTGCAGTATTGGACGTCGAGTCTTCTTTCTCGCTTCGCCCGTGTACCTATTTACTCCCGTTTCTTCCTGGTTTTTGCCTACGGCGGAAGGGTAATCATGGTGCTTTACGCGTTACTAGACTTACCCGCCGTCTTCTTTTCTTCCCGCCAAGACCAACCAAACCACCTCCATCTTCATCATCCCGATTGTCGCTTTCACGTCTCGTTCTCTTCTCCCTTTTCGTTCATTCTTCGTTCGTTTCTTTCGTGCCAAGCGCAGTCCTTGTCCGGCCGAGATCCCCTTCTTCACCGACTTGTAATGACAAAATCGTGCACTTCTGTCAACCGTCATCCGCCATTACCGGTTTTCTTAGGATAAACCGCGGGAAGCATTGGGAGATTTTTGTTTCTATTGTCCCCATAGTATATTCATACAGTCTTTTACGCTGTTCGTAGCAAGTAAGAAAGATGGATAGATAATGGCGTTTATTAATATTCTAAAACAAGCCCTTTAAAAATATAGAAAAAGAAAAAAAGCAAAAATAAAAGCAAAAAAAAACTCACACAGGTATAAAATAGTATAAAAATAATACAAATAAATCGTAAAAATAAAAATTATATGAATCATAAAAATAAAGAAAAGAAAATAGTAGATAATAATTAATTGTGAGAAGTGGATAAATATGAAAAAATTAAAGCAAATTGTAAGAACTAGCTTGTCTCATGCTGTCGTAAATGATAGAATAATTTGTATTTTAATATCCCAAGTGTCTTTATAGATTTTCTGATAGTGAGAGCAAATTTCACGTTATAGTGCGAACGTAAATGAAAGCCCATGCGGTTGTCTCAGGATAGCCGCAGAGATATTTTTTGTTTCTATTGTTCCCATGGTACATTCATATAAACTTTTGCGCTGTTTGTAGCAAGCGAGAGAGAGAGAGAGAGAGAGAGAGAGAGAGAGAGAGAAAGAGAGAGAGTGCTATAAGTGCTATGTACTAGCTCTCAAAATATTCACGCCACGTCACGTTCCAGCGGTGTCAATCCAAAATAACAAAAGTTGAAGAATTGCCTGCTAAAAGCGCGATACCATAAACACGTTTTCAACACCTGTTTTCAGTTATGAAAACACAAAAATGGTCTTTCGGTTCTTTTTCGGAACACGAATATGCGATTATAAGTTACTTGCAGAATCAATTTTCATACATTTAAATTTATATATATATATATAATTTTGTTATATATATATTTATTTATTTATTTCCTTCACACTCTCGGGTTCGCTCGACCTTTCTTCAGCAACACGCCGAGACTGTTTTTGTGAAATGATCAATACGTGCATTTTGCGCAATATACGGAATATGTCAGATGAATAGCAAGGGTCGGAAAGAGAACCGTAACTACGGCTACGAGAGCGCTCTTGCGAGTCGCGTACGCGAACAAACTCCTCTCATCATCCTCCTTTTTGGCCGACATTCTCTTTCGAGTAAAGAGAATCAGCTACCCCGAGTCGAAACAGCATTTCATTAGTCGGCCCGGTCTCGAAAGATTCCTCGTTTGCGTAATAACGCGAAGGCGGTTGCTGGCGGAGGAAGTGAGAAGTGTACTCTTGCGCGGCTACGCGAGGGTTACAAAGAGAGAAAAGAGAACCGAGCGGGGGGGGGGGGCGAGAGGCGAAACGGCGGAATAAACAAATTAAATTGCTCCGCTTCCGCTTCTCCTTCGGCCCTCTCTCCCGTGACTACATCGAGAAAGAACGCCGGACGTTTCGTGCGTGTAACGCTGACGAGCGTCGCAACTAAGAATTTTATCGAGGCCACGCATCGTGTACGTACCGTGCAAGGAATTTTTATTCGCTGTTTAGTTTTAATCAAAACCCTGGAGCTGGACCTGGTCGCGATACAGTCGAGTCGCTAGCGTTCTCCTTCTACCTCAATGACGGTCTTTTTTTTATTCTCCAACACGCGCGGGACGAGGTTCAAACAGAGCGAACGAAATGAGAACGAGGATACCGGAGGCCGGACACAGAGGCCGCTGTCCCTGTCGAGAAATAATTGAAAAAAACATGAAGTGGATCAAAATTCGGTGCACCGAAAGAGCAGTGAAATCCAAGTGCTACGGGCTCTCGGAAAAAGAAAAAAAAAAAAAAAATTTGATAGCCCTCGGGGTTTTCGCATCGGGCATGGACCGGAGAGGAACAATGTCGCACGGCAAAAGCGACGTGAAATTGTTTTCGAAAGTAACTACCGGGAATTATAAGAGGATTACTTCTCCCCCCCCGTAAACGACGGACTAAAAAGTAATAAGCACTTTTATTTTAATCGCGCGCATACGGATAAATATAAAGACTCCTTCTTGAACGGTTTAATAACGAAAGAATAAACGCTACCATTTCGGTGTACGGCGATTCATTGTTTTTTCTGTTGTTCGTTTGTAGGTCGAATTACACACATGGCTGCGACATTCCATAGCGCCGCGATATTCGCGAGGAAAAAGCTTTTCAATGTGCCGTACATTTAATCCTCTCGATTAAGTAAACTGTACGGAGTACAGTTATATAAAATATAAAGTCGTTAGGTTCCACAAATAATTGCTGCTAAAGTAAATATTCGGCTAATTTCGTTTAGACGTCCATGCTGTCGCGTCCTTAATCCCTCGTACTCTTCCAATGATCCGCACGTAGCTTTACTGCAGGTTATGAATATCTATTTCACGATTCGCTTATTTGTGAATAAAAAAAAAAAAGGGTAGAGACCAATGAATTCTCGGTTAGTCGCGCTTGCACACAATGGGATATCGAAATCGCAGAACGTTAATCGCCACGATGACGCACAGAACAGATCGCGTTTGCTTTTTGCTCCCGTTCACGATCGCGTTTGCTTTTTGCTTTCGACTCGCGCCGCATCAATAATTCCGCTCGTCTGTAAATCTTCACGAATTGGTATCGGCGGAAGAAACGTACGGAGATTTAGCCATACCGTCGATCGTAGGTCACATTGTCCAATTTAACGTTTGCTACACTCGCTCCACTTCGCGTTGCTTACAAATTAAAGAGAGAGAGAGAGAGAGAGAGAGAGAGAGAAAAGAGATTTCCCTTCTCCTTGCCGAAGTACACCTACTGCGATAGCAGTTCGCGAAACTCCTGTGTGCCAACGAATACCTGAAGCCAGGCCGGTACGCTGGCTGAAAGTTATACTTCGTCATAGATTGCACTAAAATTTCCGACGAGTTCAACCTTGCGCAGAGAAACGATTTACCTCACCGAGCCGGTAAAACCTTCTGAAAATCCAATGCGCGCGCGAGTTTACGCTTTTCGCGTATCAACTCGCGGGATACTTTTATTACGCTTCACGGCACGTAGAGCGCAGTTTTAAAACGATTAATTCTCTCGGCGCGATAACGAAAGCATTCCTACTAATCCCCTAAATCGGAATGTTCCAAATCTTATCGCTTGAGATTTCACATCATTCTGGAATGATGATGAATTACGTGGAAAATTTGTATTTCGATCAATTGGAATAACCATGTATAACACATAAGAGGATTTTTCAATAAATAATAATCATGAAGTCATTAAAATAATATTTACTTAGTAACGTAATTACCAATTGTACATGTAGCAAATATTGTGCTACAACAAGTATCTCGATTAAAATTAACATTTTATGTGGAAATACGATAACACAATACGAGATGATGCATAATATACATAACGAGATTTCTATTTTATCCTGCATAAATTAGACCGCACTTTACGAGCAATATTATAACGCGCAATTATTATTGGATCGTCATCACGCGAAAAAACAATCATTCAATTAACAAGGTACGGTTAAATTTTGGAAATAACAGAATTTCTGGTTATTATTTAATCGAACATTTCGTGCAGCCAAAACATTTAGATGTGATACCAGTTAAAGTTTGATAGAACTCGATTTTTTTTTATTGTCATAATTAAATAGAACTTCAACCGAGAGTTTTGTTATTTTCATCAGAATTCATGCAGCCAAACGTAACCGTAAGAATATACAGCTAAATTTATCTGATTATTCTTATTATTAAAATAATCATATAAAATATTCATATTTCACCAATAAATAGTACGATTATTTATATTACGCATCTACGTATTTTCAAATTAATTCAACTCTTTTTCCAGCGCACGTAAACAACTTTTACATAAAATAAAATCCGTAGCGTCAGAGAGGGTTAAGTGGAACATTTAGCTAGAGTAGTTGTCGTCGGGAACGTTGAGATCCGCGATGGAAAAGTGCCGCTCAAGTTGATTATATGCGCTCGTTGATTATCACGAGACGTGGCATCGTTGCGGACGAATTACGAAACTAACGAAAAGCCGACCAGTCGCTGTACCGGAGACCTTTCTAGCTTTTTGCCCCCTCTAATTTGACTTTACTCTTTTACTCAACTTTAGCCGCGATATAACTCCCTGCACAGATTCACCCGTCCAGTTATGTGTGAAAGCTCCGGTCGCAAGCCGCGACCTGGCCAGATGCCAGAAGCAAAAATCCTTCTGAACGTATTTACCTGATATCCGCTGTTATACGCGGAGACAGGATGACCAAAATCGGCTGAACGTGCTCAGTGACTGCGGATACACAAGCCTCCCAATCAAATCGGATTTGTTCAGTGGATAATTTAGTACGCGAGGAAACGTCAGACACAGATTATTCCAACTCCCCCCCCCCCCCCCCTCTCCGTGTGACTCCTATTATATTTCTCCGATTACCCGTGTAATAGATCGCCAATATTATTTCTATATGAACCTGCTGTTAATGCTAGATAAATCCTGACTAGATTGTATCAAATTCTCTTGATATATATTGAACATTTGTTTCAGTTACGAATTTCTATAAAGGAGATTCTGTGAAAAATTGTATTGTTAAGGAGCTACATTGAATGTTTCCTTCCTCAAATCGTTTCTTTCAAGACAAAAAGTGATGCCCGTGCGTTTTTTAATTATCCTTCGCGTTTAAATAGTTCGATATCTATTATTTCTATAATATATGAATCTGTTATTAATCCTAGATGAACTCATACATTGGATTATATCAAACTCTCTCATATACATTTATATAGATTGCGCGGATATAAATTTTTAGTTAATCTCTAGAAGGAAGATCTCTATAAAAAATTGATATCAATATCAAGAAACTACATTGAAAGGTATGTTTCTTCCGCCACATCTTTCTCCTCAAGACAAAAAGTGACACATTGTTTTATATTAAAGCTTTGCAAAGAGAAACTTTATGCATTCTATAGTTATACTTCGCATCTCGACGGTCAAACGCGGACAGAAACGCTACTGGACTGCCGGCTACTGCAGAAATCGTGGTTGGAGAAGCAGAACGAATGATGAAGAAAAGAAGAAATAAATTCGCGCACGCACGGAGGGGCGGAAATTGGTCCGCAATCTTTGCACGGCTTACGGACAATTGCCGTCGGAATTGCTTCCCTCTGTGCTTTGTTCCTTCCTTCTGTTCTTCTTTTCTGCACTTTCTCCAACTCGTTTCACCGTTCTTCCTCTCTCTCTCTCTCTCTCTCTCTCTCTCTCTCTCTTATTCTTCCTCCCTTTGCTCTCTTTCTCACTTGTCTCGTCAGATCACCTGCTCCGCGTCATTTCTACAAGG
Organism: Trachymyrmex septentrionalis; assembly: GCF_001594115.1. NCBI lineage: Eukaryota > Metazoa > Arthropoda > Insecta > Hymenoptera > Formicidae > Trachymyrmex > Trachymyrmex septentrionalis. The sequence goes on along the minus strand of NW_017304438.1, from coordinate 6,605,171 downwards.
CTGCAAGGCTCTCTCCTTGTTGCTTTTTCGAGTGGCTTCTTCCGTATAGAAATATTAAGAAGAATGAATATTGAATTAATACCGAGCAAGGCAGTAATAATAACAATATTTCCAAGCAAAATAGTTTTAAAATGCGACGTCAAGGTGCACAATTTAATTTTTTCGCGTATACATATATTTAAACTGTCGAAATATTAAACTAAGTAATCTCTTTCTTGTGTTATATATTTTCATATCTTACAACGTTTGTTTTTCTCTATTTCTAATATTCCATTAATTTGATGTATATATTCTTTCATCTATAATTTTTTATATTAATTTTAATACATTGCGAAGAATATTCTTACGTTTTACTACATTTATCGAGAATATTGTTACACGCATATGAACTTTCTGTTTCTAATTATTCTGATTTTAACTTACAATTCTAACACACCGTGTCAACTCTGTCACATGTCCTAATAATTTACTGATTTAATTGTATAATGTTCAATAGATATGAAAGTTTATTTAATAAAAATTCCTGTATATGTAGCACCTCCCAGAGCTCCTTAAGTAATAATTACATACGCGATGCCATAAAATTACCGAGCTCGAAACAACATTTTCTCGTCTACAATCACGCATGGCATCGCAGGTGCCGTTGATAACCGCGCACGTACGAATAATTGCGTTTTTCGCCGTGTATTTCGGCGAGGCAATTGAGAGAGGCGGCAAGGGAGCGAGAAACAGTCCCGCACTCGTATATGCGTGCGCTCAAATTGCATCGACTGCAGGATAGCGTTCCGCGCTTTAAACTTGTTCCACGTACATTTTTCATCGCTTTTTTTCAATCGTGCCATGTCTATCGCGCAAAATAGTGTTAGGATCGCGAACAATAAGTCTCGGCGTTATTGCGAGGCGTATCGACAGCGATATTACTCCAGCGTAATCTCGTTACACAAATACGCGAATGCGAATTTCGTGTATGTTTGGAATACGCGAATCGAAATGCCGTTATAATTTCGCTGGAAGTAATTTTCGGTATTATCAACGTTTACATGTAAATGTATCTTACAGCGTTTACAACAAAAAGCTACTCAATATCATAATATTTTTTCAATTCCTAGTTTGGCAAACGTATCGCGATAGAAATGAACTCCCCATTTTACTGTAAGCGTATAATTCGAAATTACGTTTATTGGGTTTAATGAATTGTCATTTGAAGCGGCATTAATTCTTAACCGGAAATTGTTTATCTGTATAATGAGACATGTATGAATTTGGGAACAACCGCGTCTGAAAAAAATCTCGTTCGAAAGTTTGAAAAAAATCAATTTTTAATATTAATTTATATCACTTTATATGTTTCTTCTATTTATTTAATATTTTTCCATAGTAAATATTTTTCCATAATAAATTTGTAACAAATTATTATCATCTCACTTTTCGAAATTATGTAAAAAATTATATTATTACGCTTTATGAGAAAAGACATGAAAAAAAAAAATTAATTAAGGATTAATGACTTTATATACACGAGAATATGTTTTATTTATGGGCGTTGCGTTCTTTCAACTATTGTTGGCGCGTTGACATTTAAATCCCGTATGTCACGAATGCGAGTCGCGAAGCGCGACCTAAAAATGCAAAACTGAAGCTGGCGATCTGTATCCTCCGGCGCTGACGCGTTTGCGTTTTGCATTACGCGTTAATCTGCATCTTTGACGGCCGTGCGTGAATCGAAAACATAACATGGTGACCGGCAGCTATATTGGCTGAAACGCGACTCCACGGAATAGAAGTTCGCTTTTTAATCGGACTCGCGTGTGTTACAACGTTGCTGCTAAGTGAAGGTAGTTAAACGTTCGCCGGACTTCTACTTCGCATATTGTGAACGCGGAGCCAACCGCTGATTCATTAACGTGGTACGCCCCGAGTTTTCGAAATTGCATTGCACGTGACGCATAATTGCGCGTGGTTTCTTCCCCATCCGCATCATTTAATCATCATTTCCCAACATCGTTGAAAAGAAAAGAACAAAATTTAATCGAATAAAAAGTATATACTATAACTACAATGAAAGATGGAACTACATGAATTTTCAGAAGAATACTACAATAAACTTGGGAGATAAATGACTCATTTTTTATCTTGCTCGTAAAGCGTGTAGCATGCATTTCTAGTCTTCGCTTTCACTTTATTTTACATAATACTTTCTTGTCTATTCAGGAGAAAATATAACTTGAAATGTTTGCGATATAATTATATAAGAGATCGTCATGGTAGACTATTGTAATATATATTGATGGAGATTCCACATAAATTACGTTAATTCGTACAAAAACATACACAATCGGATAATTACCTTATACGTTAAAAATACACAAAAGAAATGGATCAATATACATTTTACATCAACAATAATAGAATCTGTTAAAAAGCTCGACTTTGTTAACTTTATTATTATTTCGTATTGATTTATTCCAAGTATAGGCCATAGTTATAAATCCTATATCGACTTGCAATATTTAATACAGCACTCTAATTTTCAACTTTCGCTGTCTTTTATTTCAGATATCAAGAATCATTTCATATTAGTCGCTATTATCATTAGATTAGACTTATTTTTATTTTAAGTTCTAATATACGATATAATAAAAGCGACAGGGATATTTTTACAATATTGGTACACTAAGGCTGACGCAAATTTAACGACGGGAGGAATGGAAACGCATCAATGCACTGTAAATATAACATCGAAAACGATATCGTTGCAGTGACATTTTCTGGATTGCAAATTCCATCTCCATAGGGATGTCCATAGGTGGATCTTGTAACTACATCTCCCACACTCCCGTACGTTCACCTTTACTCTTTCACCTTTACTCTCTTCTACCTTACTTACATCTTTCGCCACTTTTTGTCCACGACCTGTGTCTTTGTCATGCCCGTTATTACGATTGCACATCCGCTCTCCGTCTCCTTCTCTCTCGTTCTCTCCCTCTCAATCCCTTTCTTCTTTGACATACACTCGTACATGTACTCGTCTAAACGCTGGTACGTGCATATATCAGAACGGTTGACGGGTTACCCGGTGCTTGCCCGTAATACGTATGAATCACAGGGTTTGCCGAGAAAGCGTCCGGAGCGTCTGGGATTACGCATCTCTGCGTACTCTCTGCGTTCCTTACGCCGTCCCAAGAGTGTCGGTGCTATATAATACACGAGCGTGCCGTGCGCAAGCTAATAGGCGCACATATTCCTCGCGTGAGAACGCACGAATGTTATTTCACCACCGCTCTCCCCGCACTCGTCGGCTCCTCGTCGCGGATGGGAATTATAGCAGCGCGACATCCCGGAAAATTCAAGGACATGACTATCTCGTTTCTCGAGCAGCGTACGTGTGACGCGTAACTTCACGACCGATCTTGAATCAAGGTGATCATACAAGACAAGCAGTCGAATCTAATCATATGAATACACGGCCATATGGTCCACAGGTGAACATTTTTAGTTCGTCTTACAGATTTTCCAATGTTTTTCAAAAATTGTCAATCATTTATTTTTTATAATAAGTTAATTATGCGAGTTGTTTTTAACTTTTTCTGTAACAGGGAAAAGGTATGAGAAAAGTTAAATTACATCGAGAGAGAATCGTGAATAAATTATTAAAAGATTAATAACGATAACCAGAGAAGAGTCGACCGATTTTCTTTTTTTCTTTTTTTTTTCCCCCGTAAACGAGAGAGATCAGCTGAGGTGTTTTTACGGCCCAATTAAAATCATTGTTATTAACATCAAGTAATGTACGAGTATATTAGTTATCGTTTTTCCGATTTGTTAGTATTTGAGAATATTCGACATGGATTTAATTACGGTTTACTAAAAAAATGTTAATATCGAAACCCAACAATTAAATATTAAACTGAATAAATACGTCGAATAATTTATTATGATAATATTACTAAAAAGATATTTTAATTAACATAATCCTTACAGAAACCTAATACCAGCCTGCAATTTAATACTGGGGGGGCATATTTAATACTGTACTAAAACATTAATTATCTGTATTAAATATTGAAAAATACTGTTTTTTAATGCTTTTAATACTCCGCATAAACAATTAATCGCTATCTTTTAATGTTAAATTAGCTAGTATTGAATTGTTTAAGGGAACCTTTTTTCATTACGGGTTTTTTTACGAAATTGCATATTTAAAAGTCCGTAAAGATACTTTAGATACTTTAATAACGAATTAAAATGTCTCGGATAACGGTTGAAAAGGTGACAAAGTAGATCGTCTAATTATTTACTTTTAAGTCTAAATTTATTCTAGACTGTAATATATATATAATACGTCCTTTCATCGGAGTTTTATAGACGAATCTCTCGTTACCTCGCGATCGGTCTCGTGACCTCTCTTTCGGAGAGAATCTATCTCTCGGTTTGCCCTTTGATTATTCAAGAAAACTTGATAAATTTAAATTTTTTAAACCGACGCAACGTTTCGAGTTTCGTTCGCTCGCCCGTACAGCTTGTAGTGATTAAACATGACGTTTATCGTTACTAAAATCCGCGTACGCTATTGCATCCAGCTGCATCACCTATTTGTCCGGAAAAAAATGTATGATATGAAATAGAGGCTATTTTTAAAGCATCGAAAATCGTTAAGCACATAAAATGACATTAGCTGCATAAGCGTAGCGTAGAACCACTGCATTAATGAGCATCTTACGTAAATCAATATAGTGTCTGTGCCAAATGTTCATTGGTTCAGCAGCCTTACGCTACGATTATTGCAGCTTATGTCATTTTGTGTGTGATGGGCTTTACGATTTGTCTCGCTATATTTGCGTCAACCGGTCCACCTGTCTCGTATGTTTGTCTCTATGTTTTCGTTTTATTCGTTCACACCGAACAGCTGAGCAGGCTCGTGAATCTATACGTTTATCTGTGTATAATTCTTCTTATATTTCACAGGCTATCGCAACGGGCGTAGTGACGATGTAATCGTCACAATAATTATTAAAGAAGAATACAAATATGTTAAAAACGTTATCCATACAAAACAATATTTTACAATACAAATTTTCCGTCACTGAGATGTAAACACATTTCAAGTGATTATTCCCGAGTTAATGTTAAAAATATCAAAAATTTATAATTATATAAAAAGATACAAATTCTTTGCGCTTATTATGCATTGGAAAAGAATAAATAAGAATTGCTCGTTACTTAATAAAAATATCCTTTTGATCTAAACTGAATAGATTAAATATTGCTCTTATATCACTTCAAGCTTCCATTTCAATTTTAACCGTCACTTTATCTTTAGTTTTTATAGATTTTTGATTAGTTAAAACGGTCGCCAGTGTGAAATCGATAGTGATAGCAATCTACGGTTGTTCGCAGCGCGAACGTACCACACGTATAATTTTTTTTACGTATAGATTCACACAGATTATAATCGGTTTAACCGCTTCGCTGTGCAAAAAATATGCGCATACACATACAAATTTCAACGTGAGTATTCAAAGAACTTTTTAAAATTCTTTTAAATTCAGAACTCTGCAGAAATATCTGATTGTTATATTTTTTTTTTCTACTTTTAAATTCGATATTCTTATCATGCTCATAATTTGTCTAATTTAAAATCCATAAGAAAAGCAAAGTACAATGTGTATATAAATTTTGCAAAACAAATGGTATACAGTCCACAAAAATATCCATTCTCCGGGCGAATGGATGTGCAAATAATAGTCTTCGATAATAATCCGGTTACTCGCACTACGAAAAACAATATTTCATGGAGGATATTTGCTTCGTCGATATTGCGAATATACGACGAAAGATTATCGCATTCACTGACGATTGTATTCTTAGTTTTCCATAAAATACAAAATTGAAAAATTACGCGTACGACGTTTACGAGATGAAACGTCACGTATGTACAGCTGAATGCATTTTTGCAGATTTGATTTCATGCTGCCCCGGCACGAAAATATCTCTAAACGTTCGAGGAGTACACTTGTAATTGACCGCAAAAGCGATTGATAAAAACATTTCATTTATTCGTAACAGCTTGTCACGTCACGTATTCTACAATAGAGACAAAATCATACGTATCGATACAGTTCGATTACGTAATCTCTGATCAACTTATATAGATATTATTATAGTTATAAATAAATACACGCAATTACATCTCATCATTTTGATATTATATATTTTTAAGTATAAAGTAAAAGCGCAATATTTTACTATTTAATTAAAAATGTATTAATTAAAAATTATATGAGATGCTCGAAATCACAATCTGAAAAATTTATGTCGTGCCAAAGTGTGGAGGAAACGTCATTTATTTTCCACAGTCGATATTAAACTTAACAGATAAAATTATCGACGGCTTCTTTATTTCTGAGTCTCTAATAATTAATTATAAACAGTCAGTTAGCAACACTACGACAGTTACCATGGAATATTAATTGCATTAAAATTCTATCAGATGAACGTATTAAATACATGCAATCTTGAGTAGGTACTCTATCTTAAGCGCATTTCTAAGATCTACACATAATTTAAAAGAACAGAATTAAACAATTTCTTTCATATTGTCAATTCTTCTTTCCCTCTGCCCTACTCTTACTCTGTGACATATATCTATTAATTAATTGGATAATGGGAAAGCTAATGAAAATATTATCCGTAGCCGTATTTAAGCAATCCCCCATAGTGCTCGCGGACATTATTGGCAGGGATGTACTCCGTCGATGCGTAGTAATTATGGCCCCAGGCTTCGCGCGCGCTATCATGCCACTGGTAATTATTAAATGGGAATTATCGTTCGTACGGACATTAATGTGGTGGCGAGTATTATCGCATGGCAGCCGTATAATGCTTAAAGTGTTATTCCGAATCTCTCACTGCGAGAGGCATATATTATATGCGTCTATTTCGGGGGAAGGGTTAACAAAACGCGGCGCGTTAGTATGCGGCGCGAGCGCGCTCTCATCCCGCGAGTCACATCGCAACCGATTTCCCCGTTATTCGTTCGGAAGCGGCTTATCGCGCGCCAGGTGAAATTAATTAGCGATAAGATTAATTAACTTGACCCACCGCGTGTATCCAGTGGTCAGTTCCGATCGCATTCCTCATCGTCCGATCATCCTCCTCCTCTCCTCCCCAAACCCGTTTGTCGCCCCTCATCTATCAGCCTATTTATCTTTCCCTTTCCCCATCTGTTCGTATTTAGCCGAATGACAGCGCTTCGATGGGTAATTATGCCGAGTAGTCTATCGTAATCGCGAGTAATGATCGAAAGATTCGTTGTTGCCATCTCTCCTCTCCCCGCCCTGATTAGTTTCTATTTTGCCATATTCCCAATCTGCGTTTTTAACGAGAGTTATCAACAGAAGCAGTAAATATTCCAATGGATGCAGTAAGCCAATAATTCGGTAAATTTGGTTTCACACACACACATACACATACACACACACACACATACACACACACATATAATATATCCCGATTATTACATTAACTATTTCTATAAATAATTCGAAATTTGAATAATGATAAGCATCGCGAGAGTATCGTTCATGAAG
>NW_017304438.1:6577781-6597482 GCF_001594115.1 Trachymyrmex septentrionalis | reverse complement strand
TTACATTAACTATTTCTATAAATAATTCGAAATTTGAATAATGATAAGTATCGTTCATGAACCGTTAAACAAGGACGGGGAACTGTAAAGTTTCCCTTTTCTTCTTTTTTTCCACACGTTATTCGCAGAATCTTTTTTCTCTCCATGCTGGCGCCCTTTGCACCTCTAATGGTAATTTTTAACGAGTTTTCCAATTTAACGAGCGGCAAAGCGCGCCACGCCCGAAGAGCTACGGCAGTCTTTAACGATGACGCGACTGTCCGGCTGGTGCTCCAATTTGTCGAACGCGAGAGAGAGGCGCGGCAAGCTTTTAGGGCATTTTCGAACAAAGTGTTTAGAGCTTATGACAGCGACGCAGAAGCTGGCACACCGTTGCTGGGATCGCGCGCCTCTCGTCTTCCACGTCCCGGACGTTTCGCGATTAATCGCATTGTCTCTTGCTGCACAACCATTAGACAGTAATTACAAGCAACGTAGTTAACTCGCGTAAATTTGGCTGGAACGCAGTTTTACGTTTATCGCCTTTCGTAATGACGATATAAAATGCGCAACAATTGAAGATGTCACATTTTTTTCAAGAAATTTAACGTGCAAACCATTTATTTAATATAGACTTTCGTCGAAATCATACATGAAAATAAGAGGCTCCTTCTCGCTCGATAAAAATACGAGTTTTCATTCCTCTCATTTTGACTGTACTTTTCAAATATTAATATTAATTTATACGTATTATAATTTTTATTACTAACAAATATTTATTATTGAAGTATTTAGAACCACAAACATAAAGAAAAAAAATAAATTTTTAACAAAACTATTGCAAGTATAATATCTTAGATATTAGACAGAAGAAAAGCAAAAACAACGAGAAACTTTTTAAATATTTTGACATTCGCGAGACATCATAAATAGTAATATTTTAATATTACTAATTATCTAAATTAAATAGGAAAATGTTTTTAGATATATATTTAAAATATAAACGAGTTCGAAGTAGTAATGAAGCGTGAAAAAATGTTAAAGAGAATAATGGAGCTATTGTCAGAAAATGAAAAGAAATATTAAATTATTTCACGTTTCGACTCAAGCATCGCTGGCCTTCTTCCAAGATGTATCGACGATGTCGTCTCAAAAAACATAATGAATCATCTAACGACCTTTTAATTCCACTCTTCTTGCTTAACGAGCAAGTGAAAAGTACTCGACCGAAGAAAAAACGGTGAATGGCATTGCACCGTAAAGACACTTCCGCGACGAAGAAGTTAACTGCTGTTTTCATATTAACGTTAATCCGATAGTATTTTTGGCAACCTACCTATTATTATTCTCGATGATTAATAGGTTGTGGTAAATTGATCGAATATATTGAATTTAATAAGCGCAATTATTAAAAGAGAATAACAGCTTAGTTTATCAGAAATAAATTTATCAGAAATACATCCAGTTTACAAATCGAAACTGTAATATATACAATTTATATAAATGCAAAACTGATTTATAATCAATAGTTAATGTGCAAAAATATGGCATTTCATATTATTATGAAAATATTGAGAATCGTTAAAACGCAAATGTAAGCTGATCAAAATATAAATTTCCATTCATGTGCTCTCATCTGTCTAATTTATTAGAGTCTTATTTAATTATAGATAATCAATAGTCACGAAAATATTTGTAAATTTTAGTTAACACGCGGTTAAAGATGAAAAAAGTATTATTTCTATGTTACTCGTCACGTCTCTAATACCTTGTTCCTAACATTCCCAAAAACATACAGTAGGTATATTACTAAACGTACCACAGCAATGGCAAGAGAGAGCAGCCAACAATTTGCTTGACGTTTTAACGACCTTCCGTCGTTCCCAGCCCTTGTAAACGTAAACCGGACTCGATGGGAAACCGATCGTTGCTACAGTGCAACGGAAGTCCTTCCTCAACAACGTTTGCTGTTACATAGGACTCAAATACTTCGAATTACGATATATTCAATATAAAAATGTTTCTATTCGCGTTCGAATTTTTATGATAAAAAGAATATAAAAGTTACAAGTACACTACTATATACACACTACTATATACACACATCAAATCTGTTTTATATATATTCCGTCGAAATATTTCATTTTAAGGTAAACATTATTTTATCAATTTTATATGTAATTCTCAAGCGCTGCTAAATTTAATTAATAATTGTCATTTTAAATCCACACATGTAAATATATATAGATATGAATAGATATGCACACCAAAATATTATTTAAATGTTATTTAAGATCCATCTCAGACCGGTAAAACCTTTATTTTATTTATTGTGTATTCACATTATTTCGTTTAACTAATAATTGTTACGAATTGTTAAAATTATTTATATCAAGAAATTGAGACAACAGCTTTAACTTTGATTACTCATTTTCATAATAAATCTAAAATATAATTTGCGTTCTCGAATTAATAAATATTTTCATGACATTATTTAACGAAATATAACTAAAATACTGCAGCTATTTATTTATTAATAATCTTCAGTTGTTTTTCAAAATAATTAAAATATTAATAAACGACTGCTGACGTACAATGAGTTAATCCAATGGGAATTGTGTGGATTTAACTAAAGTGACAATCAGATATATTTAAATCGGATATATATATATATATCACCGTGCAATAATTTTTGAATAATTCTCTCTTTCTGAATTTTCATTTTTGCGCATTTCGTGACACGAATGGCATATAGACATATTCAGTATTGATTGGTGTGAATTTATTTTAAGTAGAGGTTCAATTTCGGAATCCGATTCAGTGATGAATTTCTATGAAACACTCAATGAATATCAACTAGTGCATTGCACCGATTTTAGTAAAATTTTCATAACTAAGCTTACATCAACTTCCAAATAAATGATTCATAAAGATAGTGATTGATCAGTATACGATAATTAATCACAAAATGCATTTTTATTATGCGATATATCAAAATTGACATATCGATTATAACCTGGAACACACACAAGTCTCGGGAGTATTTTATACTCAATACGCAATCATGTGTCAATATTTAATTATTGTTGTTCTCAATAAACTGACAGAACTCAAAATTATGTTAAAATGTGTGTACCTTATTTTAAATATTACTCTAAATAAATTGAAGGTTTTATTGTTTATAAAATCAAATATACAATTCAGAAACATTTTTATAGAAGCCTCACAGTAATTTTATTAATCCCTATTTTAACTCTTATATTTAAAAGATATTTTTTTTATAAAGTCTACTTTTACGAAATGCTTTCAAAATTTTCAATCAAATAATATTTTTCTACATTTCACAAAATCTTTAGAGATTATCGTACAACACAGTATTCGGTTTAAAATTGTCAAAATAATTTCTTCCTTATGTAAATCCTTATGTTATATTTGAATTTTACTATAAGAAAGTCATTTCCCACTCACGTATTTCAACATTAAAACACATGTTACTGAATCGTTATCTTTGATTATCTTTCGCTGTTCTGATAACACTGTATTATTCGGATCTCGGATCCGAAGTAGGCGTAGCCGATGGAAAAGTTACGCGTCGCAGAAGCACAGTCTCTGGAAAGTCTTTTCTCAATTGCAACCTAACCTTCAGAACGAACGATTGGCCCTCTTAAAGAATCACCCCTAGAGATTACCTCTAAAATTTCCGGTGGTCATCTACAAAGGCGTGATTTTCGAACATATGTCTCCCCGAGGTATATCCTTATCACCGCGACTGTTTCCACGAAATTCACGGGGGTGCACTTGCATATATGCTACGCGGTTTCTCTAGTTAAGGAGAAACTACACAGTCTGTGTTTGATACCTTCATATGCTTCTCGCTAAAAGCAAAGGCTCTCAGTCTGTGTTAACGTTAATTTAAAGTCGCTCTGAATGACATGCCAGCACTGAAATTACTTTACTCAGGATCTATCGCGTGGAGATCATCATCGAGAGTGAGCTATGTAAATTTCATTTCAGGAAGCCCCTCTCTCTCTCTCTCTCTCTCTCTCCCTCTCTCTCTCTCTCCTTTGTTTGTCTCGTATTTTCCCGCTCCATATCGCTCTCTCTTTCAACAACCGTCCACTCGACGACTTCGTCGCTCCACAAATTGCCAACATTGTGCGAACTTCCGCTAATCCTAATCAACGTCGTCAGAGTCGACATTGTAGCGTCAACGTAGCCTCTCGAGTTTCTCCGAGTTTATCGATGCACCGAGCAAGACTATGGCTTGTCCACGCTACTCTTGCCTCGAGAGAGCTCTCCTTTTGCACAGTTCATTTCATTTCAACAGGAATTGCTAAATTCGGCCCGTGGCAAACCGGATTATAAACGCTTATGTTAGCGAATATGCATAATGCGAATAAGCTCGAGGCAATAATTACAATGTATTACGTTGTATAATAATAATAATGTGAAATTTTAGATAAATCGCGTTAATTTAGGACATTTGTAAAGCACTCTCAAAATTTGCTGCAAAAAAGCACGTGTTGTTTTAAACGAGACAAACAATCAAGAAGCTTAACGCGTCAGAAAACATTCATTTTTTGTAGAAACAATTACACGGAAAAAAGGATTTCACTGGAATACCTAAAAAATTAGCTGGAAAATTAACATTATTTCCACTTTACGCAACATTTACATTATGCGACATGCATTTCATTATAAATTTATAATTATTTTTACGGAAAGAGACCGATTTTGTTCAAGTATTTATAAATTTGAACTAGATCTGAAAAAATTGTATTGTACCATCAAAATAATTATATAGGAAATTCAAACATAATGAGCAATGCTGCAAAAAAAAGTTTTTAGTTCTAGCAATCAGCTAAGCCTTTGAAGCCTCCACATAATTATTATTACTACTAATTATTATTGTTATTATTATTATTATTATTACATATTATTGTATATTATTTTGATAGTTCAACAAAATTATTCAGACCTGTCTCTAGCTAAACTTTTAGATACATACATCAGCAAAACCATTTTTCCCGCGTAGAAACAATTCTAAACTTTGTAATAAAATACATGTCGCATAATGTAAACGCCGCGTAAAGTGGAAATAATATTAATTTCTACGTTTATGGTGCAAATTTCCGCGGATTAAAAACGGATGAGTCGAGTACCTCTCGTCCGTGACAAAGTCGACCAAAGTGCATCGGTGCAACGCGACAGAGAGAAGAGAGAAGAGAGAGAAGAGAAAGAGCGTGGGAGCAACGAGGAGGATGGCAAAGAGAAACGATGCATACGGGATCGAGCGAGGGTGAGAGAGATGGCGGGAAGAGCGATGCGGTGATTTGTGTATCCGCGTTTGGCGCGAGGTCGATGCGACCATAATAATTTATCGTTGTAAAATATTGTCTCACCGACGACGCCAATGACGCGGAAAGCCCGCGGTAAATCGGACGAGATCACGCGAACGCGCAACCAGGTATCGCGTGTCGATCGCGCTCGATTCGATTTGAATCTATTTGCCGCCGATTCGTTTGGCGCGTGACTTCGAGTACGTGCGCTGTGCGACATGGAAACTTATTGAAACACGTTCGACGTGTCCGAGTAAAATACCGCTTATCGTGCAGGGACTCCCGCGCCAACGTCCCGCAGCGCGGCTCGCCGATTGAATCGCACTTGAAATTACGGTGACCGCACAGCCGCGACCGTTGTGTAATCTTAGCCTCGCAGTAATTTAAAGTGAGCTTTAACTTATCGGTTTTAATTTAGGTTGTAGTAGAAATATGTCGCGTATTAAAGGATTTATAGAAATTACCGTGACAAAATTAATTGTAAATTCGTCGGGAGCGGTAATAAAGCGTGAAAAAGAAATGTTGAAAAGAATAATGGGTTGTGCTATTGTCGGAAAATGTAATTAATTATATATAATTAATTATAATATTGTCGGAATATAATTAATATTAACATTTAAGAATGTACTAATAGTTCAAGTTTAAATAAGACAACTCGTTTGGTAATTATTAAATCGAGTCTTCAATTTTTTCTATCGAATAAAGGAGCCTCTTATTTTCTTCGTATATATAAGACTTCAATTGTATCAAGTTTTTATTAAAAATATATGACGACAATTATATGTAATACATAATCAAGTTACATTGTCGAAATATAAATGTGACATGATATATAATATTACAAGTAGCGAAACATTTTAAAAGACTTACACGAAATTGCTTTTAAAACGATTGGCTGCGAATTTATCGAAATTCTATTTGCAAACATCTGTTCTGTAATTCGAGTAAAGATATGTAACATTTAGGACGCCTTATATAAATGCATTTATATATATAGCGTTATACACACGTATACACACACATACAGATATTCATTTTGATATTTTAATTTAAAACAATATTCATTAAAGTCTCTTTCTCCGTAGCGAAAATGTAAGGTGCAACATTATTAAATGTCTTCCTTGCTCAGAGCAATTCAAAGTCAATGAAAACGGTAGTAACCGTCAGTGGCATAGTGACTTCTGTAACTCCTTCATTGTCATAGGAGTTACGACAAACCATACTGGCGGTGAGAACAATCGGGGAATTACTGTCATCGCTCGTCTTGTCGACTGCCTTCCTCTTTCCTCCTCTAATTCTCTCTCTCTCTCTTTCTCTCTCTCCCTCTCTCTTTCTCCACTTCACTTTCATTTCTATCTCATCTAGAATTTTCTAACGATACTGCACGAGAAGAGAGCAAACCGCGCCAAGGAATTATTTTTTTCTAAAAATAATCTACCCGACGAGTACCGATAGACTTTTTTGTTTTTAAAAGCCGCGCGTTAAAAATTGAATGATTACATAAGTGTGTCATTGAAGAATTAATTTTGTCCTACAATTCGATAATACTTAACAAGATCAATTTGAGAACAAAAAAATTTACCAATCTCTCTCTATCTCAGATCCTTTCTTATTCTCAAGGAATGGTAAAAAGGTACAATTCTCACTTGCTTCGCGATGCCCGTATTCGACAATTGGCGCGATAAGGACGAACGAGCAGAATCGAGCCGCGCGTGGCGATAGAAGAAAACCGCGGCGCGGTGCTCATTTTCATTTTCGCCCACTTACGATAAGACTAGCGCTTCCGATAACGGCGGAAAAAAGATTTTGCCATTAGTATGCACCGAGTTCTCTCGCGGTGGAATAATAAAAAGTGCAAAAAAAAAAAACAAAAAGAAAGGAAAAGGAAGGAACAAACGTCGGCGCGGACGTGCACTTAGCGACGCGCCAAGCGTGTCGTAAAGCGATCGCCGTAATGTCAACTGAAATAGAGTTACGGACATTTACGCGCTTCCGCGCGCACGTTTCACCGATATGGAAACGACTTGCCAAGGAGTTACAACGACCCAGGTCGGACACAGTAATGGCGACGCAGGACAGTCCGAATAATGGATTTCTCGTAGGGGTCGCACGGCATACCGATCCTGCACGACGTATCCCCGGTATATCTCTGAATAAATCGATATCGACCAATGGCGATTGGTACTGCCGTTAACATTAACGTAGCCTCGATCCGTTTCTCCATCCTACTCTGACACCACATCGGTAATCCCCCCGTACAGCTGAATATTCCGTCACCCCAGACTGTCGAATTTGCTCTGCATCAGCGTGATCAGCCAGCTTATAGATCTCGCGATCGCGTAACCGTGTAACCGCCACGTGATCGTCGAATCTAAGGCAATACATCTCTATCAAGGAGATCAAAACCCGTTACGCTCCGCAGTGTTATCGGATTGAGTTATTTTTCCCCGAAAATATGGGATCGCGTCGATATGTACAATCGGGAAGATTTAAGAGAAAAAAATAGAATTAATCGGATAATAAAAATATAAATACACAGGAATATTTTTTAGTGATAATCCTATCATTCGTAAAATAAATATACAGGCAATGAATATTTCATAAATATCATAAAATTATGAAATTTTACATTAATATTAAGCTCTCGACGGTATGTTATTGGAAAATATTACCTTATCATATTAAAAATAAAAAAAAATAAAAAAAGAAGGAGCTTAGACAATATTTTATAACGAGCTTTCTCTTAATTAAAGAATTTCTTCCTCAGTCTTTATTTCTTACTAAATTTGACCATTTTTCTTTTTACTTACAATCAGTTATCACGAGATTGTCCGATTAATTCTTCCTCCGGTGCACTCTTGCTTCATATAAACCGTTACAATTACGTTCACGATTGGCTCGGATCAGGCAAGAGATAAATAAAAGTAAATGAAAACGTGCGGCAATAACGCGGCACGCGAATGTATCTCGAGGTTAAAGTCCGATGACAGGAGCCCCGAGGGAATTTCGATGGAGGCGGTCTGCACCGCGCGACAAGGACCGTACCGATAAATTGAATTTCTTCGTGCTCGTGATTGCCATCGGCGAATCGGCTGGCCTCAGATCGACGCAAACCCGGCTACATCCCGCACCTACTTTGCGCCACTGCACGACGCGTTCGTTGACGGGCGGCGTATTTGCACGCTCGGATATTCAGTTAACGCCCGGACCAGCTTGGAACATCGGGATTGCCGTGTTAATCGGAACTCGGTCACTATCGATAGAGAAAGAGACAGACCGAGGGGGGGGGAGGGAGAGAGAGAGAGAGAGAGAGAGAGAGAGAGAGAGAGAGAGGAGAGAGACTTTGCTGGATTCGGAATCGGCTAAAACATCGAATAGTCATTGGAGATTCGTCGATACGTTCATGCATACACACATACATGTACATTTCGACTGCACATTTCCAAGTAGAATTTTCGACGAGTTTTCTGGGGCACGTCCATTCCATTATCGTTACCGACAACCTATTTTACCCTCATTATTCGAAATACACGATCAAAATGATATATATATACATTTACTGCATTAAAGTGACAAACGCGAAGCGGTTCAACGCTATTTATAAAGAAAATCTGTTGATCACATTTTAATATCTTTTAATAATTTTCATTCAGAATACGTTATCGACAACACCAGCTATTGAACGCCAGTTATCGCTTGCTAGGCAAGTCTCATTAAATCTTTATACATATCCATAATCGGTAGATCAATGTTAATCAATCACTGCCAGCTTGGGTTAGCAATACTGCTGTCGCGTTGGCTGTAGCAAAAATGGCGAGGAATAATTAATCGCCACTCGAAAAATTCCTCTAGCGTTTCGCAAAGCAAGTTCATCAAAAGAGAT
Source organism: Trachymyrmex septentrionalis (assembly GCF_001594115.1). Classification (NCBI taxonomy): domain Eukaryota; kingdom Metazoa; phylum Arthropoda; class Insecta; order Hymenoptera; family Formicidae; genus Trachymyrmex; species Trachymyrmex septentrionalis. The sequence continues at coordinate 6,588,281 of NW_017304438.1, read as the reverse complement.
TACGTTGCTAGGAAAAGTAATAGGCGAAGGTTAATGAGTGACCGTCAAAGAAGATAAAGACAAAGGCGGAATATATCTGTTGACAGCTCAGATGACTCGACCAGGCGACGAGGACGATAATTTAATCGAGTATTCCACACATGTTTGGGCACGAGGACGGTACGTGTTATTGTGATAACCGCAAGCGATGAAACATGAGCGTAGACCGATCTCTATCAGGCATAGACCGGATCTTAGACGAAAGTGTAACAGAATAGTATATAATAATAATAAAGCTTCAAGGTAAATATTTAGGATCGCAAAACAAGTGCAGCGTTGTAGAAGATAGGGGAGAATGCGGAATTGCGAACACGAGGTAAATGCGAACGATACTATTGTAGTATATTAGAGTAATAATAACTTCTCATCTCTCGCATTCAGTGATAGTCCGGTACGCTTACTGCTGCACTATAAACGTAATGCACTATAACGTGACCATAGAATCACATCGTTTAAGGTAAATACCATTACATGGTTTTGATGATTTTGATGTAGTGGAAATGGGAAATTGCGAAACGCATCGAGGGAAGTTAAATAAAGCCAATAATTTTTATTTGCTTTATTTAGTCAATTATTTACCAATTATAAAAGCGTTTATTCAACATATGTTTGACTGTAAATTATAATAATTAATATTTATATATTATTAAAATAAACAATAATTTTAGATAAAAAGCAAAATCAATTCGGCATTGCTCTGCATGGCGGCAGGCAATCTGAAACTGTAAGATTTTATTTTTTGTTTAAAGTTATAATTTATGATAAAATAGAAAGGCTCGCGAATGTCATAAAATATGTTGGATACATGAAAACGACAAGTACGAGTCAACGGGCGGATGATGGAGCAGAGAAATATAAAAATACACTCATATAAATGATAAAATATAATGATATAAAATTTAATTTATACTTCAGCTTACTCTTCAAGCCATCTTCAGTTATATTGATAATATATGAATGTTAATTGTACAATTTAAAGCCAAATAACTGAAATACTTTTGGAATAAAGATTTCCATTGTAATTGATAAATGATTATTGGCTTTATTTAACTTTTCTCTTAGGTGTTTGCAGTTTTCCCACTATTGATTAATACGCAATTGATTATTTAGAAAGTAGTTAAAAATTTGATGTAATACGAGCAATTATGCTTCTAACATAAACTCATAAACTGAGCTAAGATTTTCTTTCTCTATTTGTAACTCTCTCTCTCTCTCTCTCTCTCTCTCTCTCTCTCTCTCTCTCTCTCTCAAAAGACATTGTTAAATATCAAAGAAGCAGTCAAGCAATGGTAATCTAATTCTTTGAGTAAATAACATTTTGTTGTTGTTTTTAACTCTGCATATTAAAATATCCATTTCTATGATTAGTTTCCAAGTAAACAACATTCATATTAACATATAAACTCAGTAAATAATAAACTAAAAGTTTGAATCAGATTTAATACATTTTTTAAGTTAAATTGTTTAATGATATATTAAATAGAAGTAGTCACGATCTAAGAAATGATCAAAAATAATTCAAATTGAGTATAATATGACATTATAAATTTAACAGTGCAGTATAGCACAATTATTAGCACAATACTGCCCAAACATTGGCCCAATATTATCCCAAACATTTAACCAATATATCGCCAATAAATTGCTATTAAAATAAGAAGTCGATCGATATTATATCATAAATATTCAATTCGCAAAGTTAAGACTGATAAATATAATAGATAATGCATTGCAGTTTCGTCGTCGAACTACATACGCGAACTCCGATACTTCATGCAAGTTAGAAGCACTCGATAGATTTTACCTTTGAAACGTCAAAGTTAACTCAACCAGGATGCTAAAACCAAACCCGAATTACAACTGATTGTGCCGATAAAAGCATCACAATTGGTATCGTGTCGATAAGCAGAAGTAAACAACAACAACCACAATCGCTTTCCGAAATTCACTTCCATGCAACGTTCGTGGATTACTACCATTATCAAACGTACTCTTCACGATACTTCCTCACCATCCTATTCTAAATAAGTTGAAGTTACTGTTTGATAAATTCAGGACAAAAATACATCTGTTAATGATTAAGTATACGCATTGTGTGTGCAAACCACGAAACGCAACTTGAAAAACCGTGAGTTTGCTGTGCGGAATGTACGGATTAGAATTTTTTTTTTTTTTTCTCCTGGCCCTGCTCGCGAATCTTATTTGCCCGTTTCCATTATCTTTTCCTTTTTACTGCAAAGTACCATAACTTACGCGAGTATGTTACGCCGCCGTACCGAAACGGCCACAATACGATCCGCGAAACGAGATTTCGCCGGACGAGCGTCGTATAACGATGTGGCCGTACATATCAGTTCTGTCTCCGCAAGCTTTTCCGTTGCTTTCTCGTTACTCTCGTTATTTCGCACAAACGCAGCAGCACATCCCTCCCACATTTCGCGACAAATCACGACGTAAATGCGCGATTTTAAACCCCTCGATCTATTATATTAATAAAATAAAAACGTGCGATTCGATTCAGAAAACACATTAAAAGTGAATATAAACCTTAATTTAAATTTTAATTCATTTTACAACGTGAAAAATATCATTTCGAGACGCATTCTTATATTTGGAGTAACGCGCGAGCTATGTGCGGAATAATGAGGAAAAGAGAAAATATGCAGTAATATAAAAAGGTGAAGCGCCAGAGGATGAATGCGTTTTTCACTCACAATCAGACGAAATTACGCGCTTTTGCGTAACTTTCACATTTAGGTATGTAACGGCAGAGAAGTAAAGCACACTCGTCGCTTTGCTATCTGAAAAATATACACAGTATGTCGTACTTTCCGTATAATAATCTACATTAGAATCTACATTAGAATTCTTTAAGTTTTATCTACGTTCTGATGCATACAGCGGCGTCACGCGAGAGGTTAAAAACCACGGGCCTTCACGATTTGTTATTTTATATAAAGGGCTTCCATGCGAAGCACAGTGCGCGTTGCCAACATCGGTAGTGTGTAAAATAGTATACCTAAATTTAAAGTCAGTCGCACCATGAAACGTTTACACACATTCACCGGACAGCCCAATAAAATATTCAAACGAACATCAACGCGTAAAATATTAACGTGTTCCCTCGCCGAGTTTCCCCTTTCGGTTCTGGTTCAAAAACGTTTTAAGAGACGACTATTTCGACCCACCAAAACATTTCACGCTCAGCCCGTAGAAATGCAGTTGACGGATTAATTAGAAAATGTTTCGGCGTAGTCATGCACTGCTACATATTTCGGCGTTAATGAAGTTCCCCTCTAACAAAGTTTCTAACGAGATAGAGAAATCGTTTCTACGTTTGAATCGCCCGTATTGTTCACGTAAATCGTCACTGAAGGTAGTTTAGACTCGAGACTCTTTGATCCAAAGTTACATAACCGGTGGTTCGTATCACAGATGCGGAATTTTTAAAACCATAAAGTAGAGTACATGATATAAAATCTTGAACTAACAAAAGTACCTTTGTGTTTACGACAGTCAAATAATCCGACAGCGTGACATTTGTGCAAAATAACGTAATTATAATGATTCATTTATAGTAAGAATAAGTAGAACAGATCACACATTATAATTTAACATTCATAATTTATAACTTCTTTTGTCAATTTTATCTTCAATTTTTATCTTTCTATTTAGAAAATTGAAAAATGAGTATTTTAAAAAAGAGTGCATAATGAAAATAAAAATAACTAAAAAAAAAATGGATATTTTAAAAGATTAAACAATAAAGAATTAAAAATTATAACATTGTCGTTAAATTATTAAAATAAAAATTTCTGTAATAATAAAATTGTTAAATTTTGTATATTTATGGTAACTGTTCTTCAAATTCAGATTTATTATAGCAATAATTATTCGTTGCATAATGATGTTTAGAAATATGTAAACCGCTCTAAACAGTAAGAGTTTCCTCAAAAGAGATTAAGGGAGAAAAGAAGGTAGATTTCTTTCAAAATAATATAAGAAAAACATTGCAGTGATGTTAAATAATATAAAAATAATGAGAATTATTTGACCTAATAAAAAAATATTATCAAACACATTTTCATATCAATTTATATTTAAATCCGTTTTGTGTAAAAATATTAAACAAGATAGAGATTTATATTGCATAACGCAAAATTTTATTACATCGCTGTAGAAATATGCATCTAAAGTAGAACGCACGTGAGAGATCCTTTTTTTTATATGAAGATGCACAGAAAGGCTATTTCGCTTTATGTTGTTACAAAGGGCGATTGAGTCGCCGACGTATCAACACAACGAGGAAACTGTTTACTGTCGTCGAAAACTTTGAATTGCATTTGTGCTACGATCTCGCTTCTGCAGACTCCGAGGCAGGCTATCAAACGGCAATGTCGCCGAATGAACGAAAAGTACCACAAAGGGGACGAACGGACGAAGCTCATCGATCAAAGGGGATCAAGGGGCCAAGGACAACACGCCTTTGGTGCAAAGAGGATGCACACGTGCATCGTGCTGCACGTACATCTCGACGTCCCTCGAGAGAGAGAGAGAGAGAGAGAGAGAGAGAGAGAGAGAGATAAAACGCGCGAAAAGCCGAGTAAGGCACACTCACTTAATTGCACACGCTACGCACATGGATGTGCTAACGCATTATGTTAATCACTCGAAATTTATCGCGGAGACGTTTAAGAGTTAAGAGATTAAGTATGAAATATTGCCGCCGCCATCTTCTAGAATACCGTATGCGCAACCAGCACGATGAAGAGTCTCTGTAGGACAGGACTTAAATGCGACACGCTTAAAGAGATACGTTGCAATTTTAATTCGCGATTGTCGCTTTATTTTCCTTGGATTTGTCATCTTGGAAGAAAACGGATTGGAAATTATTTATTGATTTAAAGAACGCTCTACCACGAAATTTAAGCTGCATTCAAGTTCGTATAAAATCATATTTGTTACCCAATTATTTGAACGGAGTAGTTATCAGAGACGAGAGACATTTTTTGTTTATTGAAAATAACGAGTAAAAGTTGCAAGTCCAGCGTGAAAGCGCGAAGAGTTCTTAGTCAAGCACCGCGCGTCGATAGTAATCAGCAAGCAAAGAAGAAGCCGAATAACGCGGCGACACGCAAAGGGGAAGGAAACGGGAGGGGGGGGGGAAAAAAAGGGTAGCGAAAAAGGCGAGAGGGGGAGAGAAAAATGCAGGCTACCCCTGGCACGAGGGCCGTTATCGATATTAAACGAGCCGCGTGTCGCGCTGCGCGACTTCGCCGTGGGTTCGTGTTAGCTCGCTATCGTAATAACACGCTGCCACGAGCATACGCGATAGGGGTGGACGATGGCGTCGAGCCATAAAGAGAGCGGGACCAACGTGCGGCGAGTAGGCGAAGAAGCAAGACGACGCGAGTGCGAGGCACGCGCTCCGTTTACGCACCGTAATTGACGCTGATTAATGCCCGCCGCCAGTCGAGCTTTGATTTAATTCAATTTCAACGAAGCTTATCTCGTCGAGTCGCGAATAACTGTTCTGTCAATAATGGGAGAATGGAGAGCGTTCGAGAGAAGGAAAAAAGATGAATCAAGTTAAGTAAAAGAGGGCCGAGTACGAGATCGAGGTTAGATCTTGGGATGTAATAATATTTATATATATAAGTTAAATATATCTTCGGGTTATTTATAAACTTCGCGCACCAATTTAAACGTCACATACTTGAAACGCAATCATAAACTGAAGTCAAAAACATGGACTGCGCCATCCGTGTGTAAAATTGACCGGAATAAAAATGAGAGAGTCTCTATTTCTTTCTGTTCATCTAATGCTGGTTAATTTAATATTGTAAGATAGTAGTTAATTACTTACTTGGACTACTGAAGGTACTGAACAGCAGTTTTAATTATACTTAGAATAAATAATTAAATATTGTCTTTTTGTATTAAATTAGCCAATATTAAGTTTTTGTAAGGATACTCAAAGAAAAACTGTAAGATTATTATAATAGACTCGTATCATCTAAAGTCCAAAAATTAAAATAACGTTATATAAATATTCCATTCCAAGATCTACACTGTTAAATTCAGGATGTCGAATTATATCCAATCTAAATTATTTTATCATTTCTATAGGTTGCTACCACTTCGCTTCTAACTCAGTATGTCATGAATTTAATTAAACAATTTAATTAAAAAACTTCATTGTTTAATCAAACAAAAGTGTATTAAAAATTCAAATTTAGTTTATTATTTATTAAGTGTATACGTTAATGTGAACGTTGTTTACTTTAAAATCAATCACAGAATTCTATTTTGATTCACATAAAAGTTAAAAATAACAAAATGCTATTTACCTCAAGGGATTGAGTTACCATTGCTTCTTTAATAAGTGTAGCCTCGACCGTATTTGGCCCTTTTTTTTACTTATTTATTCATGTAGCGGTTTAGTTTAAGTTATTGTAAAAAAAAAAAAGATATATTCTTAAAGTATTCTAAAACTCTGGTACATCTTTCTGTTATAAAAACAGTAGTAAGAAAGCTCAAGAGAAATATAGTGATTTCGTTTAAAGTTTTGATTAAAAGTTTTGATTAAAGTAATTTTTAACGCAACTTTATTAAGAATCAGATTAATATAACATATAGAACGTGATAATAAAAAGATAGATTATATCAGACAGATAATATCTTAAAAAGTTTATAAGGAAATGTATAAAAATAGTATATTCCAAGAATAATATTTAATAGCTATATTTTTTAGTGTGGATAAAATTTTTATTTATAAAAGGTTCATATATAAACTTACGTACAAATTACACTACAACTGATTTTTTTATATAATTCAATCAGATAAAGGCTTAGCAAAAGCAGCAACGGAAAGACATAGCGAAATAAAAGTCAAGAGGAAGAAGAACGTATCATAAGAGTTTAGAGACAGAGAAAATATATACATTAGCCATTTACCGCTGATTAAATTTCCGGTTGATGCGTGCACGACAAACATTATGAACGATGCAAAACGTTGAACGTTTGACAGCGTCGTATAACGACAACGTTCGTCACTTAAAATCAATCACGGCCTAGCATTTCACATTGGTCCAGTTTTAACGGGTCCCAAGCAATTGTAATATAACGGATAACGTGGTTAATAGTGTCGCTCTGGAAACCGCAAACCTTCGTACCGGTATGTAACTAGGTTATTTCCACAGGATTGGTAATAGTTGGTTTGAAGCATCACCGATTCCGTGCTTCGAAATTTCCTAGCTTCATTGCAACAATCGCTATCCGTTAAACCGGAAGTAGTTACCTAATTTTTTTTTCTTTTTTTTTACGTAAACGATCAGCTGTAATACTTTTATACTGAGTACTATTATTATTAACAACGTACTGTATATTATTCATGATTTTCTGATTTAGTATTTTATTTGAGAATATTATGGACAGTATTTAAAAAATAGAAGACTTTAATTACTATTACGCTCTTTTATATTACGAGTTTTCAATAAAATATTTCCATATTTAAAAGATTCGTAGAAAATAATTATTATTGAAAATACGTTAAAATAATATCACAATAAAAACCAATATACACTTTGTTCGCCGTTGAGGTGTAAAAATATGCAGGATAACTATTCTCAGATTAAAAGAAATTCTCATTAAAAAATTATGCTATATCTTTATAAATAATTCGAAGATTGCCACAGCTTTGTTATAATTCCAAAGAAAGCTCAAAGGAAAAAAGTAAAAAAAAAAAAAATGAAATGAAATAAAGAATAAAACGCAATGTTGTACGTCATAAAAATAACTGCGGAACTGACGCATCATACGGATAAGTATTGCATATAGCTAGTATTCCGTTAAAACAACGATGAAGTTCGCAAAGACATCGATCTCCATCTTTCATTTTTTATGGCAAATGATAACATAAATGTTAACAGAAGGGTAATGAACTCGAATACATCAGTCTAAACGTGAGCGATCGGCGTTTGCGAGTCGGCAAATCGACGGTCTTGCATATACGGCCGAACTCTACCTGAAAGATGCACCCAAAGGGAGAAAAGTTCGCAGGTAAATGGGGAGGGATAGATACCGTAATGGCTGAAATGCTTCTAGTAAACTGGCTCGCAAATTCGAATCTATTTGTAACGAAGAAAGAAAGAGAAACGAGAGGAGAGATAAAAAGAAGCACATTTATTATATTGTCCTAAGGGGAAAGTTTCTTAGAATTCAAGAAAATACCACGACAAAGGGCTTAGCGTCAGTTAATATAATCTAAATTTCCTTCAACGGAATACAAACTGATTGGCGAACTATTGTTTCGATTAAAATAATTAATTCAATAATTGATAATATAGTACGATTTTATAAATCATATGTTAATTTAATATTTAACGTCAAAGATGTTGATACTAAGACATCGACATATTTTACATTTAATTTTTTTTCACTTTTCACAATTATGCATTAATTCAATATTCAACATCAATTCTTTTCTATTTTATTTCAATCAAATGTAAAATATAATAGCATTTGACGTTGAATATTAAATTAATATGATTGATGATGTGATTTATGAGCACCGCACTATTATCTCGTTGAGTGAATTTATCATTCTAATTGAAACAACAGTTTACTAATTATTTTATGTTTACTTTATATAATTAGGTATATAAAGTGAGAAATAAAATAGAACCAAATAAAATGTAAAATCTATCAGTATCTTACCATTTGACGCTGAATGTTAAATGAACATGTGATTCTGTGAAGCGCCGTATTATTATATCATCAAACAAATTTATATATCTATTCTAATCGGAACAATAGTTTACCAATCATTTTATATCTTAACGATATAATTCTAAGTGAACAGTAAAATAGAAAGAAATCAAATGTAAAACATATTAATATCTTAGCGCGTTTGACGTTGAATATTAAATTAACGTATGATCTATGAGCACCGCACTACCATCGAGTGAATTTATCATTCTAATCGAGATACTGTAATCTGGCTACACTAAATGCAAGAACCGCTACATTTATCAATGGATGCCACGACTGTCACGACAGCGTCCCGACGACACGTCAAATTATACGACTGTCGCAACATTCTGCGATCTTGCTAAGTGCTCAAGCACGCGTACACGACTTCCGAAAGAAAAATCCGCGTGGTAAGATATGTGCATGCACCAAGGACATAAATATTTAGATTCGCGCGCGATTTCCATAGACGGACCACGCCAACGATATATATTCAACTGGCTCGGTAGGAACGGTAACAGCAGCGGCTGTAATTTTTCTTCCTTCGCGAAAACGAAACGATCGTTGTTGCACGATGCGATGAGGGAGGAGAACAAGTAAGACGGAGGAGAATCCGATGAAAACACCACTCCGAGATAACGTTCTTTACGGCGCAATCTCGAGACCGGCGGGAAAGAGGAGCACCTTGGTCATTACGGTGGAACAAAGGACCGAAGGAAACTATCGTGAACGTTAACCGGCGGAAACATCGTTGTCGTCGTTCTGTGATTCGCGAGGATACACGGCGATGTACAAGCGAGAGCCAGCTGGCAGACATGCTCGACGACAGACAAACGCCGTAACATCTTTCTTGATAATTGAGCTATTATATGTTACAATGGCCTTACACTCCCTATACTGTTTGTTAGTAAAATAGATCCTTTGTACGTATAACTCTTGAAATGGTAATTTACCTCAATTTGTCCCGATATCTTGAATTCTCATTTCTCGTTAAATTGAAAAAGCGAATCGTGGTTGGATTTTCTTTTTTTCGTGTTCGCAAACGATATGAATGCTCATCTTAATTGTATTTCCGATAAGTCACTTCGCATTAATTATAAACCCCGTGTTTATTTTTAACGACGGTAAAGATAGCACTTTGAAATTACAACCGTCAACTAAATTGGAAACTGTCGTGTTTGCATGTGTAATCTTCGACATAATTTTTGAACAAAAAAAAAAAAAAAACGATCGCGTCGATAATATACAACATTTTTACGGAGAGTAAAGAAAATCACTCTATTAAACACAGTTTCGATAAATCAACGGACATTGATAATTGATAATTCGTCGGCTGCGAGCTTTTGTTTCTCTCGAGGGACCGACAAATTCGGAGTTAACAATTGAGTTATTTTTATGGATTGTCGGACAGTAATACAATGACGAGACTTCGACAGGATGTTACGTGTGGGGAGAATATCGCTTGATAAAACACAGTTCCCTGCCAGCTTCTCTCGCAAAGCCGCATTCACTGACTAGGAAAGGACCGACTCGGCCAAACTTTCGTGGCACCGCGATAATGACTGTAATATTTCTCCATCTGGAGGAAAGGGCGCACTTCCTGCCCTATCCTCACCCACGCCTTCCTCACCACCACTATTCACGCTTCGACGTCGTCAGGAATACCCGGCGCCAGCGATTCTTCTTAAACCGACCGCGACGATTGCACCT
>NW_017304438.1:6572278-6577681 GCF_001594115.1 Trachymyrmex septentrionalis | reverse complement strand
CCCCCCCCCTTTTTTTTTTTTTTTTTTTTTTTCATTCTTTTGCTCTTCCACACCTCGTTCGTTCTATAGCGACACCACGAAGTTGGGCAAGCTATTCAACGAGCACTAACAATAAAATGGGATTATCCTCACGTTACACGGATACACTTACGTCACGCTAAAGTGAAACTCAATTAAAGAACTTAACAACCCTCTTACTGTTCACGAGGGAGATATACGTGACGTAATTAAGTGATAGTACAGCTTGAGACCATATTAAGATTGGATCAATTTAAAATTAAAGGAAATTTGAGCTTTCATTATCGTGAGAAATCTAGAGGAAGTTTTAATTAAGGTCACTTAAAGATAGAACTAAATGAATACAGGAATCCTCTTGAGGAAGTATGTCAGTGTTGTGTTCGAGATTATTAAGCGGCAATTTTTCATGTCGCATGAATAAGAAATTTATTCAATGCGTGCATTTCAAAGAGGCGATAAATAACATAGGAACGTATCCACGATATTCGATGATTAATTGCGTCCAGGGACCGGTGAGAACAGCGCAACACGTTCAATTAGTTTTTTGCGCTGCATTTAGCCACTATCCATATCTATGCAAGCTCAACTTTTTAAACAAAGGATGATAAGCAGAAATCGATATGTCAAACCTATTACCGGTATGCATAGTATGTATTAAATATCCGTGCTTATAAGGCAATATATTAAAAAGATTGAGAGTTTTAGTTAATCGAAAATCTGCATGTTTAAACACGCAAATTTTTTATTGCAAATATAGAACGTTATGCATATAATATTCTTTTCTAAATACTATGTGGAAATTAACTATATATGTCACACAAATATTACGGAGAGATTTTTTTCTCTTTCCTCTACTCTTTCTATAAATGTCCATAAATAAATGTTAACATATCTCTTCTTCCCTGTCCATATAAATAAATATTAACCTGCATATTAGTGTATATCTATGTTATATTAATATTTTTGTGGTGTGTTGATAAAATACACGGCAATTAAGTTTCGAATAAATTATTACGCTTTATTTATACTTTTAAATGTGGAATAACTCAAAACTAATTCTTAGTTACGTATGAAAAAAAATTGCATATTATTTTTAGTACACAAAAACATAACATCGAGTATTTTTTAAAAATAAATATAGAAACTACACGTACATAAATTTTGCTTGATCATTCTTATCATCGATTATTTTTATCATTTATTAAATCTTTTAATTTTTTGCATTTATACTCTGTACAACTCATTAATATTTTATGTATCTTTGTATCTTTCTCACCGTTAATTCAGTATCAATAAGTTATTTTAAAAAATTATATATTGATTAACAAATTTATAAGATTATATTTAAAATTAATTCTTATACTCGTATTTATCCAATGTAATTTATTACAAACATATTACGTATAAAAAAATAAAAATAATTTATATTACGTATAACATAATTGAAAGTATAATCTATCAAATATTGCATACATACTGTAGCAAAATGAATAAATTTTTTCATGTCAACACATGAATTCTGAATTTTATAATTCAAAATCAAATTAACCATAAATTAACAATATGTTATTAACAATATTAATATAAAACTAATTAATCGTTTGTCATAATACACGAATGTATAAATTGATAAAAATAATTGTAAATCAATAGATTCATAAGAAAAAAATTTATCAATTATTCACGTGTTAAAAATTTAATATTTTATATGTTTGATAAAATCGGTAAAATATAACAAGCATTTCGCACAATGAGTACATCAATGTATACCGTCAACAAATACATTTTTTATTCTCGATGTTATATTTTTATGAATATCCATAGTAATATAAATATTTTGTTATTATATTCGTAATATGCTATCAAAATGTACGTGTGAAATATATATGTATACATATGTGTATTAATATCCGAAGTATTTTTAATATAATTAACATGTAGGTATATGTGTGTGTGTGTGTGTGTGTGTGCGTGTGTGTAACTCTCTAATTAAGTTTAAAATAAATTACATAAAAAATTCTTCTGTTCTGCCACAAAATATTTATTAAATCTCACGTCGTTTAGCTATGTTTCAAACGACATAAATATATATAAATATGGATGGATAAACTCCGAAAGACGAAAATAAAACTCACTTGTCATAAAAATAAATGTAATTAATAATCATTGTTATGTTTCTTGTTAAATAAACATATGGTATAACTAAAATATATTTCATCTGTATGAAATATTTTTTATCGTCCTTTTATTTTTATATTTTTATTATGCTTCTATATCTAACGTATGTATATTGAAAAAAATGTTTTCACATACATGTCGCTTTCATATAACAATTTACATCATATTTAATTCTGGACAAATACGCGAATAAACTAAATTCTAATAAAATATGTTAAAAAAAAAAAGGAAATGAAGCAACATACTTTAACATATTAATTCTTTACTATCGCTAATGTATAATAATTTATTGTTTATTAAACATAAATATATATAATAAATATTTTATTTTAATTATTTGTAAAACAATTATATATTTTTTCTATTTTTTAACTATTTACTAAATAACAAGCTCTCAAAAATTTTATTAGTTAAATGTATATATGTATACATGAAGCAAAAATTAATATTATATTTTGTCATTATTTGCTCTCTCAACTGTTTTTTCTAGAAATTTTGTTTATATATAAAAAGCTTAATAAGAAGATTGCAAAAAAATAATGATAACTTTGTTTATTTAAAAGGAATTTATAATTAATATAAGTATTAATGCAACAATCAATATATAAGCAAATAATTAATCTAATTTAATGTCTTAACTATATAAAAAATTATAGATATATTTTTCACATTTTATCATGTATCCTTATACAATAAATATTATATTGTACATCTAATAAATATTCCAGAATTAAATTTTTTTTTATCAATCTGCCTTAAAGAGCCTATCCATTCCAATAAAGTAATAGATTTATGAAATATTATCTTTATAATATTTATATATACTTTTAAATATTATATATTTTTCATTTTTTGAATACACAACTGCAGGAATAAATAAAAAACTTAAATATCTCGCAACAACAATATAACTTTAATAACAATAATACAGAACATTTTACTATTGCATTGTATACAATTAAAATTTTAATATATTATCATTTAGGAAACTTTTTTTCTTTCAATCTTTTCCTGGTACTTTTTTTTGTACATGTATTTATTACTTTCAGAAATCTATTATCTCTCAGAGAACCACAATAAAAGAATAATTTATCACTCACCAGTACGCAGCAGCGGAGTCATGACGTCAATCTGTAAAACACGAAAATATGTTCAAAAATTTAAAAAATAATCAAAATAATTGATATTCTAAAAAAGAATTATTGCGTACATTGAATGTGCATTGTTAAATACACTCATTAAAAAAAATACTATTTCAACAAAATAATTTAAAATATTCATTGCAACAAATATTTTCCAATATAAATGTTACAAAACTTTTTAAAAATATATCTAATGAATTACAAGTGGAGTATGTTCACACATACATTTTATTTATTTATATTATTTTATTTATCTATACATTTTATTTATCTACATTATAAATATTAAATTCTATCCCTTTGTTATAATTCTTATTTTAAGTACCTCAAACTATTCATACCTAGGCTGCGTTCCATTTAACGCTCGCAACGCTCGCGTGCATCGTTTGTCGTTGTTTAATATTTCATAAACAACAAGGATAAAATGATTCTACGAACGTTCCACGTACGGGCGTTAAGTGGAACGCACCTCTAGACAACATACATATCCAAAAACGAAATACAAAACATCTGAAAAATATCTAAAAAAAGATATTTTTTTGCAAAAGACGTCTTACCTCGTTTTCACAATACATTACTAAAGATTAAAGATTATACCAAGGAATTGTTGAATAAATTTTATTGATGAATCTCTTCGTGATCTTTAGTTTTTAAGTAACCACATTGCGAAAAAGGGCCTTAAAAATGTCTTATGTCTCGATTTAGGAGACTTTATGTTTTGTCTGAGTATATTTCATGTGCATTATCTCACAATGACGTAAAATGACCGCGCGGAGATAGACGAGCATTTAATCCCAGAGAGTGTAATAAATAATAAATGAAACAAGTTACAAATGGCTCACCCACGGTTGCTCCGCCGTTGCCCGATCCCTCCCAGGCCTCCGCCTCCTCTCTCGTTACTCGACGGCTGCTCCTCCATGGCACTCGCGTGAACACTCGCGAATAACGATTGTGGTTAATTGCATGATGATACGCATGAACACGCTAATAACCGAGCGCCCGACACTCCCGACAACGCACGACATTCCCGACACTCTCGATAAGCAACGAGGCGGAAGAGAACGACGCAAAAATCATGAGAAACTATGATCCGTGTTGACGTGCGCGACAACCGAAACGGATGAGACGCCAACGGTCCGCGCGAGAAGGGAAGTCGAATATTTGAAGATCGCGCGGCCAACTTCACGCGTCACGTCGCAACAACGCTATATCGTGACGCCAATGATCCGCGCGAGGAAGGAGGGAAATCGAACATTCGAAGCTCGCGCGACCAACTTCACGCGTCGCGTCGCTTGTCGCGCTACACCTGTTGCACTGGCTGCACTTTCTGCACTTTTCCGCGTTCTAAACGGCAAATAATACGTGTATTCGTCTACGTACAAATATCCGCGTTCTAGGCGGTCACTATCGCATGATATAACCCGAGCGAATGATCCCGCGCGACGAAATGAATCGTCGAATATTCGAAAATACGATCGTTCTACGCCAACTTCTGCCTGCGGCTGCGGCGGATGTCGTCGATCGAATGAATTTCGCGAGATTGCGCGGCACAACGATTCACCGTCGCGTAAACGTCGTATTTGCAATGCATGATCGACAAATATTGAACCACGGTGTTCATTGCAATTGTACTTACTAAAGCGCGTTCCGACTCTCGAACTGATGGCGTATCGGCATATCGGCAACTGTTGCCAACCGTTACGCTAATTACCGATGGATCCAACGGCAACTTCGATAGTCAAATCAACGACTAATTAATTAACCATGACAATTAATTAACCATGACAAACTACCCAGTGGCATATATATAATCGAAAATTCGTGTTGTACACGCTGCGAATTCCCAGATAATTATGAAACACGCGTATTATTATGAGTGATCGACGTGCGACGGTTTTCTATATTGCTTTAATCGCTCGCTCTGATTGGCGTATTACTTCGCGCAGCAAATTCGGAAACAAATGGACAAGTCTAGCGATGAAAAGTTTACAAGGAGCGAAATATGCGAGCCTGCGCAATATTGAAGAAATTTCTCGGTCGAGATTATAGGTTTATCAGGTTGTTG
>NW_017304438.1:6569354-6572178 GCF_001594115.1 Trachymyrmex septentrionalis | reverse complement strand
ACAAATGGACAAGTCTAGCGATGAAAAGTTTACAAGGAGCGAAATATGTGAGCCTGCGCAATATCGAAGAAATTTCTCGGTCGAGATTATAGGTTTATCAGGTTGTTCCTTGAAATCTCAAATTTTTTGCACTTTAAAACGAAATAAATATATAGACGGTATTTTTTATACATAGTCCATCCTTATTTTAGAGAACCTTAAGAAATGTCTCAAAAAATATCTTAAGATATTAAGGCAGTTCTCTGATTATGACATCTTAAGATGGGGTACATCTTAAATATAGGATTCGATTATGAATATAACCGGTAAAAAATTGTTCATGCATAAATGTATGTATAAATATGTATAAACATACATAAATATTCATAAATATATATAATTTTATATGAAAAATTCATACATGTTCCATACATCCTTGTTTCTTTTATAAAATTACTTTTTAATGTAATAGAAATAACAATAGTAATGTAAAAATAATTAAAAGGGTAATTTTTACACTATTTATTTTAGAAAAAAAATCAAGTTTGAAGAAATGTAAAAAAATTACTCATGTATAATTTATATATAAAATTATGCATAATTGATGAGCAATTTTTTTTAACACTTTTCCAAACTTATTTTTTTCTAAAACGAAAAAATGCGAAAATTATCCCTTTAATTATTTTTTATGTTTTCACATTAACTATTGTTATTTCTGTTACTAAAAAGTAATTTTACAAAAGAAAAAGGGATGTATGAATATGTATAGACATATTTCATATATAATTATACATATTTATGAATATTTGTATCATGAATACGTATCTATGAATAATATGTTTATACATATTTATATATATTAATGTATAAAAAGTGTTTTACGACACAGGTGTGTTCTTACACTGTTATGGATGTGCAATCACATAAACTCTTACGATCAATCAGAGATGACTCAAAATCTTAAAAATCAATGTAAATTAAGCCATTAGAGATATCAAAAATAAATGTAAAATCATCAATCAGAAATTATCCCCAAATCAAACCCGTCGTTATTATTCGTTCGGCAGAAAAAGCAATTTGTAGGTCTTGTTTTGAAGTGAGAACAAACAATGAATACCGCCGGTGGAAAAGGGCGTATTTATTTCATCCCCCCCTCTCGTTCGCTAATCGCGGCGCAAACAGCGAATCCCCACTCCCCAAATTTCAGAAGGAATGCTCAGTCTAGATACATTACATCTATGGATTGATCGTGCGTCGCGAGGGCTCGAAGAATTACAGTGCCTCCATTGCTATTCTACGTCATTCGCAAAACGTAGTTCACAAACGCAGACGCGGAACGAAGATTTGCATTTGTTTTTCCATCGCATGCAGTTTTGGTTTTCCTCCTGCGTGCATCTTGCGCGCGGTGATCGTAATTCTCGCGTCGGCGTTTGCGACCTACGTTTTGCGATTTGCAAACTACTCGCCGAATTACACACAGACACATCTTAATGTGACGACGCACGGAGAGCTCAAGGAGTAACGTAACGACGCGTCAGAGGCTCGAGGAGTAGTGTGACGACATCGACGACGCACTGAGCGGCACAGATTCCAAACGAGGTCGTGTCAACAAACCGCGCGTCGTACGCGCGCAAAAAAAACAACGCCGCCGGTACGTACCTCGTCGTTTTTCCACGAACGTTCAACGTATGTTGCGAAATACAAAAAATTTTACGTGCTTCGCGAAATACATCGCGAACGCGCAATTTCCCGCGTTCCGCGGTAATTATTTACTTTGAATATGCCAGTATTTTTCCATAACCTATTTCTCGACACAGACGATTTGCCGTGTTACTCGGCGCTCTCAATCCAGTGGATGAGTTACATCGAAATTGGTGAAAAATTCAAAAACGTGACGCGCGATATGCGCAAATTCGAATGTCGTCAAAAGAGATTCTCGCCCGTGCGAGCATCGCGATGGAGAAAAAAAATAATAATCTATCCTCCCGAGAGAGCTTCCAATTTCTATCACAAGTAAGTAAATTACACGAAATATCTGCATCGAATTAACACTCGCTATAATTAACTCTTCGAAACTGACGCGCGAAAATCTGTAACAGTTACTGACACTGAGTCTGTCATTGGAACCCAATTTTCCACTTAATTAATACGGAGTCTTCGTTTGGCAAATATAGCATTACAAAATCGAACTTTTTACAAAGAGCTTATTGAGCGGATCCAATAAATCCACTTCAACTTCGAAGGGTAAGCTCGGAAAATAATCACTAACTTTTTGTAGAGTCCGTCTCATGTATCTCGTATTACGTATGTGTTGGTGTGTTTTAGGTAAAAGGCTCGAATGTTGTGATCCAGGAAGGGCACGCGCCTTTTTCTACCCGCTCGAGTCTCAGTATACCGAACGATAGCAGGGCCGACTTTGTAAAAACAAACAACACACTGTAGCTTATCAAACGAACGCCAGGCATTGAGCATCAGCCAGCTTGTAGCAGAGTAGGTATCATTCAGTTCACACGAGAACATACGCTGTAGAGGTATACTGGGTATTTCCTTCCTTGCATCCTAAATTAATCATTTATATACATATACTACGTACCTCACAGCTCTCCGTTGCTTGCATCGCTCGGTTGATTCGCATTACTCCGCGATCTCAATCTGATGAATTACAGGAAAAGGTGAAAAATTCGAAGCGCGATATGCACTAATCCAAGCGTCGTTAAAGAGATTCTCGCACGTGAACATCGCAAAGCAACTATTTTGCAATTCCAATTCTCTATCACTTCGGTTTTTATTTCAAATATGCAAATACTGCAAATTTTACTTGCTTCGCAATATATATATATATATA
>NW_017304438.1:6564273-6569070 GCF_001594115.1 Trachymyrmex septentrionalis | reverse complement strand
TATAACAATATATATATTGTTAAAGTATTGTATGATTGTTATTCTTTTCAGTTTTGTTTTACGCGGTATTTGTTGATTGTAATGGCATAAAATCCAGAGCAAGAGCTGCCATAAGAGCTATAACTGTAGTTAATTTAATGGAAAGTGAAATACAATTAGTTAATTAAAAACTGTGCACTTATAAAGAAATTAATCAAATAATATAAGGTTAACTTATGCAATATTTTAAAAAATCAACAAATGTTTTAAAAGGAACTATTTTAATGAGTTTGAAATTGATTATTCAGTTATGAAAATTTAATTAATTTTGCAGAATCAATTTTTGGAATGAGCTCAAAAACAACAGAAGATAAAGCACATATTTATCTATCTTTCTCCTTTATTTTTTATATAGCGTTTAAAAACTATGAAATGTCTACTGAAAAAGCCTAGTTGCATTATTGAAATTCTATGAAAAATGGATAAATCAAAATTTTACAGTTAAATCTATTATAATTTTAATCGAGATAATTAGATATTCAATTATGATAACCGGAATTCTAATTGATATGATCAAAACCTATAACTAATTTATTCATTTTCAATCAAAACTATTTTTCATTATCGGAATAAGTAAAAATCAACATTCTGTTATTAAAAAATCACAGATTTTGTTTACACATAGATGTACGGATTTCACATATTTATTTTATCGAAACATCAGATATCTCTATAAATATATATTTATTTTATCTCTTATATGAAGCCAAATCTCTTTCCGAAAGGAAAGCAGTTTCGTTTGAAACAAAAGAAAAGAGGCAAAAATAGTTTTTTTGCAGTCACGCCGTTATATTTTTCTATCATTGAAACGAGTAATCTCGCATTGTGAAACATCGAGACTGACGGCCATATGCGAACCCCTTTTCAACCCTCAGACGCGCTTTTGTTGCCTTCGCCTCTAAAGAACCGCTCGTCCATAGCTCGAGACGCGTCTTAGATCGCGTTTCATGGTCTGAGAAAAAGAGAGAGAGTCGACATTGTGCCCGCCTAATTCGAAACTACATATTTAATCCTAGGCAAACTTTTCGAGGTTGCCCGGGCAACCGGCAAACACAAAGAAACCAACCACCACTAGCCACGAGACTTGAGAATTCGCGGTGGCGGCGGCGGCGCGGCTGTAGCAACCCCGAGGAGAATCGCGTGGAGTGGAGTATGAAAAAGAGGCCCTTTGGACCGATGTAAATAACTGGTAATGTTAGCACGAAATAAAGAAACCTGCGATAGACTTACAATGCATCAAATTCTAATTTTAATGAAACTGTAGGTGGCTGAACTTTTGTGGCTGAACTAGTGGACACTTTTGAAACTTAAAGTGAGATAAGTTTGAGATAAATTTGGGATTATTTTTCGAAAGGGAGAAAGACCATTCCAGTGTACTCTACTTAATCCAAGAATAAAATACTGACTTTTTGTATACATATAAGTTACGTAAATAGATAAATTTAGAAAATATCAGATGCTAATATAACGATTTTAAAAAGTGACTATCTCTTTTATGAAAATGTTTTCAGCTTCTTTCGTTATATCTATTCGTTATATCTATTAATCGTTATATAAACTATTCAAGATATGAAAAAACGTTTTCCATAAAAGTTTTTAATAGAACTATCTACTTATCTATGTCAATAATATTTGTAAAAAATAATTTTGAAAATAATTAATACTTTAAGATATAACGAGGAAAGCTAAAACTGATTTATGTATAAGGAATGATTTCACCTCTTTAAATTTATTGGCCGCAATTGATATTTTCTAAATTCATTCAATTCTGTTTATGTAATCTAAATGTAGATATATAAAGTTTCATTACAAATCAGAATTTGATGTAAGGTTCTCTTGGGATAGCAAAATTGGTGCCCTTCTACTATTTACTAAAACTAGTATAACAAGATTTAAAATCTAGATGGAAATAACAATTTTGCAAAAATATTTTTCAAAGTTTAACTAGATACAAGATTGAAACTAATTTTGTTGGACCATCAAAATACAATAATTATGTAGACTCATATATGACGAGCAATTTTTGCAAAAAATTTTTATATTCTAGCAAGTTTGAGTATCGTATACAATTACTGACAGTCCAGCAAAATTCTTTTCAGATTTGTGTATCTAGTAAAATTTTTAAACACTTTATACAACAAAATCGTTTTTTCCATGTAGAGTACCTTAAAGAACTTTAACGTCTAAATCATTTCAATTTTAATAATAATTATAAATGATACTATTTGCATTTTGACATTATCTATCATATCATAATAATTTGAAAGAAATGAAACACTAAGCTCCCGTGTTTTTGGAATTTGCGTGTATCTCTAAGGGCACCTGTGCGATAATGCACCCTTGATGAGTATGATGCGCGGTTTTGCGAATATATCTCGAAAGTGCGAGAGAGGAAACGTTGATGGCACGTGGCAAAAGGTAAGGAGCTAAAAGGGTTGCGAGCTATGCTCCTCCGGCGCGTAACCCTTTTCGCATTACCCCTCTACGTTCTTAGACGAGATGCACGAACCAGATGTCTGCTCGCTCCTCCGTGTGTGAACATGCCCACTCAGAAACGCACACACACACACGTAAATTCGCGCGCACATAACGATAAAGCCTTCCATACATGCATTTGCGCTGGCGGAGACTGTGAGGTTTAATCTCGACTCGATGAGAGTTGCAATTTTGCGGAGATGACCGAACCTAGACCAACTCTCTCAAGGTGGATTACACAAAGACTGACACCAGAAGACGTTTCCACCCGAGAAGGAAGACTATTCTACCATATTATTCGAAGGCTCATAAAGTATGTGTTAATGGCTGGTTAATAACGCAAATCACGAAAAACAGAAAAGATGCGCTCGAATCTTTACGTTGAAGATTATCGTTAATAATTATTATGTATTTATTCGCGAGGAACACTTTCCATCGACAGACAGTAATAAGATCTTTATAAAAAGTAAAATAGCGCGTCATAAAATTATATTGTTTGATCTTTTATAGCGCATTTCTTAATTTAAAGAGCGCAATAACGTGAAAGCATTTATCCTTTTTTAAATCTTCTTCACGCCATACCATGAATAATATAAAAATTTGTTGACCTGAATACATTTTTTATTTTCTCAGAATTGCAGATATTTAACAGTAAAGTCTCAAAATTTTATTGTAATTAATATTAATTTAATATTTTTTAATATTTAATATTTATTATATTCAATATTAAGTAATAATTTGATAATAATTTAATACTTAATATTAATTTAATATTAAAATTTTAAATTTGATATTTCTTTTTTGAAATATCAATATAAATTATTATTATTTAAAACATCCACAAAATAATAGAATTTAACCCTGTAGACTAAAAAATTTTCAATTTCATTGTGATTAACTATTTATCTTTAATTGCCATTCCAAACACAATGGAGGATTTGTTCAGGTGGAACGAAATATGAAGCGAGTGTACGAAATTAACATCAGCAAATAGGACATTCTGTATAGAATTGCCGATTTTAGTAGAAACCACTAGAGAGCAAAGTCTCATTCTTCATTTAATCTTAAATAAATTATATACTTCAACAGAATTTTAACTTAAAGAGGTTTTGGGATTTACATTTTCTACTCTATGCTCGCCGTATTCCGTTGCGCAAGCAATGTAAATATTTTGTTATCGTGATAAATTATATTATGTATATAACTTTTAAGTAGATGGAAAATTGAAATGTGCATCGAAGAGTTAAGGGCCGAAGTAACCGCGGCTCGCAAAAGACGTCGTCCGCAAGCAACGGTAATTGCTTCCCAACGGAAATTCGTTGTCGCGATGCAAACAGCAGACACCGTCGCCGTGCGAAGTCCGATAATTGTTTCCACAGTATGGTATTGTCCCAAGTCTACCATATTTTCATAAAACCATCGTGCCCTTCCGTAAACTGCCATATATTTATTACTATTATTAGAGTACCTTACAATTAGCGGAGATGGTGGCAACTTTCCTGAGCCCGGCTCGGAATGCTCCCGGCGCGAACACCAAGATCATAGATATAACATCGCAATATAATTTAACAAAGATTAGATTCAATGCAAAAGCAACATGAATATTCTCTCTTACTTCTCTTTCGATAACATTAATGTATAAACTGTTACTTGTTTGTTACAGATTTATGATATATTTTGCAAATTTTTACAGGCTATTTGAAACTGAAATTCAGTAAATTTGCAGGAAAATGCCCAGAAGATATTTTTTAAAATTCTTATATATTAAGAAAAAAATTTTAATTTTTTAGATATTTAGATGCATTTTATAAATGTATAAACAATACAGAATAATGTTTTTTGTTACCCTATTTTTTCTCTCTTTTTTTCTCTCTTTTTTTCTCTCTTTTTTCTATCTCTTTAATATTTATATTCAGAAAAAAGAGATTGATGGTTTAAACCATTTTTCAGTTTTTAATTATAAAAAATACAACTACCTTTGATTATGAGTAAATTTTTTGTCATCACTTAAAGTTTTTTTTTCGTCGTTACGAACATAAGTATAATTTCTAGAATTTCTAGTAGAATTTTGACAGAGTGTCTGATACATAAGGAAAATTTTTGAACCGAAAAACAGATTATCCGCTAAAATATTAATAAGTATTTCATTCACAATTATATATTTTATTTTTAATAACAGTATAACAAAATGAATTATAATTTATCTAATATTTTTTGTATTCAAAAGAACGAGAAAGAGACATTCTGAGCTTTAACATATTCGAAAAAGTGCGCATTTACTTT
>NW_017304438.1:6561850-6564162 GCF_001594115.1 Trachymyrmex septentrionalis | reverse complement strand
ATATATATATATATATTTATATATATATATATACATATATATATGTACAATATATATTGTATATATATGTATATATACAACAGCCTGGTCACGGTTGCGTGATTTTCACGCAACGGCGCGGCATCCCGTGAGTGGAGGAATATTCTCATCCATCAGGGCAGGATACTACGTACGCGACATTAGCAGCACTTAACGTACACGAAGCTCTGATTCAGATGACGGAACAGCTCAATAACGAAACCTTCCATCACAGGACGACACTAATGCGGTGAGAAATAATTGGATTTTCCGTAAGTCTGTTGCAGATGATCTAATCGACGCCCTAAACGATGCGCTGCGGAAACGACTACACTGTTCTTGATTGGGGAGGATCGACGATCACATCTGGAATTCTAGGATCAATACAACGAAGGATATATCTCGATAGTACGGACCATCAGAAAAGATTCACTCGTATCAATCCCGACAGCTCTCTACGAGATCTTCTAAGAGGCACGGTTGGTGAGTAAATACGACTATTAAACGCGGATAGGCTACACCGTTCGCGGACCAAGGATTAGTGGAGACATTAGGAATAGATTGCCGATTTGCACGGATCCCCATGGTTCTCCCTTAGGATTAGAAAGGATTACGCGCGGGTTAGGCCTACGATCCGATCGAGATTCCGATGTTCGTGGAGAGATTGGGAGCGTATCGGGATAATGACCTCGACGTAGAACATTCCGACACGGCGCCACTTTTCTCTTCCTTCTCTTCGTCCTTTTGCCTGTCTCGCTTGCTCCGTTTCCTCAGCATCCGTTCGTGCGGATAAGGAAATTATGGGATCGTCCGATTTCTTCTATGCTATTTGTTTAATCGCTCGACTTCCCATCTATCGATTGCCACGTATGTACGCATTCTTGTCGAGAAGATTCATCCATTGCTCATTCTTTTATTTTTATATTGTATGTTTTCCAAGCAACAAAACAATCGATCGAAGTAAACAATTCGATACAGATGTTTTATTAATTATTAATATATAAAAATGCATAAGGTGTACTATTTCATCATCTTAAGTATATAATAGATATAATCTTTGCAAAAAGTGATTGAAATTGTAAATTTATACTTTACTATAAAAATGAATGACATACACGCATGAAATATTCAATAAGATTAACATTTATATTTAATGAATACAGTTTTATTTTAAATGAAAATTTTTCAATTTTATCTTAATTATTTTTTAAAAACACGTATACTTCTTAGTGAAATAATACAAATTTTAAATCGCTACCAAACTTGTTGTATTACTTTCACAAATACAACATGAAGAAATCTGTAAAGTTTTCATTATTTTTTCATTTTGTTAAAAAAATATATATAATACATCCTTAATCAAGATATTTCTCCGAATTTTTCTTGCGTTAAAATTAACATAGATTGCTACTTATGTAGCTTAGTTTAATCATCACAATGGACGCGCGAGAATCGAGAGGGTACAGGTCGCATTTATTTCAACCACTGCCTGTCCGTGAATAACAGTAATCATCCGGCGGAATCTGCAGGGGGATAACACCGCCCTACGGTTTCGTGTGTCGCTAATCCGAAACGCATATAGACGAGTGTAGATAAAATGTAAGAAGGGCCGAGGGTGATAAACTTAGTACGATCGGATGAACAGCCCTTCTCATAATAGCAACGAATCTTTATTCACGTTTCTCTTATAATGCAAAGAAGCCCTTCAGGCGATACCAATTGATTAAAGTATCATGAAAGTGTCTCTAGCATTATTTAATCACTATAAAGTTTTCATTAAAAGATATATAATTATTTGTTTTAAAGATATAATTTGAATTTTAGAAATCTCATTGAAACGTAAAATTGTTTTAATGTAAAATCTCATTAAAACAAAGGATTTCGCACTAATTATATGGAAAATTAAGTCCCGGTGAAATAAATCAATTTTCACGTATGATGTAGCTATAATATGAAAAAAAATGTTAGACATAAGGCTCAATAATGACTAGTTTTTACGTTACAATGCATCAAAGATGCTGTGTGCACAATGTTTATTGCACTTTTGATACACCATAACTCAAAAACTATCCATTATTTTAGCCATATATGTGTATATAACATTTTCTACATCACATTATAAGTTACGTCGTATGTGAAAATTAAATTATTTTACCAACCTAATTTTCGTATAATTTCGGTATAATTAATACGAAAGCTGTTATTAAAGTATTTTTGGATAAAATTATATATATTTATGTAATTCTATGTGAAAAATATCTTAATAAAATTTACATAGAAGCATGTACAAATTA
>NW_017304438.1:6541892-6561750 GCF_001594115.1 Trachymyrmex septentrionalis | reverse complement strand
ATATATATATATATATAACAATCTTACACATTTTACTTAATTTATATTTTTAATTCTATTTCGTGATTACATTTGAACATGATTGTACATGTTTCTATTTAAATTTTACTCTTTAGAAATTGGATTACACGATTTTAAAATGAAAGGTTCGAATTTACGTAACTCTGAACCGATTGTTAAAAGTTATCCTTTTACCCCGGATGCGCACGCGAATAAAATGCAGGAGCGTTTCCCTATCCGTTCCACCACATATATCGAGATTTCGTTCGATTCAACTTCTTTCTTTTAATATCCCACGCCATACTTTAGTTCGCGAACGGCTGCGTTTTTCGCTTACCCCTTTCTCACTTATTACAGTTACTAACCCGACTATGTATAACGCTGTGCATTACGGTTAACACCGGTCCGCGCGGCACTTTACGAACAAATTACGACCACCCGGTAGTTTCTACTTTGCTCTAATCCTCTCCAACTTCCAATGCAGATTTTCCAACGACGACTCTCAGAAGGCAAAAAGATTCTCTTAATCCTTGCTAACGGAAAATTCGCCGTCGGCTCGTTTCCGTTATATAAAAATAATCAGAAAAAAAGTTTAATCGTGTTTCAATTATAATAATTATAATAACTACATTATGCTATTTTATATTTTTCGATAAGGGAAAGAAAAAAAGATTATACTAATAAGACACCAAAACTCGTTATCATTTCGAGAGTATTTCAACGTGAGGATTAAATTTCCTCCTACGATCATTCAAGATACGATTTATTTCAACATTATGCAATTATATTGCGTGTACAATATTTCGATAAGAAAGAGAAAAAGGATTATTCTAAACGTTGGTGGATGATCTTAATCGTTTCTTTAACGATACTAAAACATCGTTATCATTTTGAGAGTATTTTAACTTGAGAGTCAGGTCCTCCCTCCCCTATGTCCAAGTGCGATCTATTTTAATATTATGCAATTGTATAACGTGCACGCTATATAATAAATGTGTTGTGGACGCTACTTCGTTACTGCGAGAGAATATAACTCGACGCAATCGCAATGGGGTGCAATACGGCATCTCGCGACGCGGTAAGTGCGCAAACTCGAGGGTTGCGATCCCAGCATGATGCTCGATGATAGATAGAAGACCCCGAGGCAACGGCACCCTAATACAATGCCCGTATAAGCGTTTTCTCGGTACCCTATGGGAATAGTAAATGGAGCGCCGTGGGCAACGAAACGGCCCCGGCTACGTTCGATCTTTGCGCGTTAGGCAGCGTTTTTTTATTCTCGTTCAACAAGATCATGGTAATATTGAACTCTATTCCCCGTCCCTGCTCGCCTCTCCTGTATACAAATGTCCTATACTTTGTCAGCATCTTACGTACAATTCGCCAGTTCGACATCCAATAATCATTCATCCATATAATCACAATCCATTTTGCATATCGACAGTCTCCGTCGATAGTCTAAGTTCGTCGCGCGCGCTTGCCTTTGGAACACATCGGTAAATTTATTCTGACTTATATTTACTCTGACTTATCCTCTAAAATTAAATCTGATAAAATTAAATCTGGTAAATTTGCGACTTCTATATAAGTAAGCCTTGCAGCAAATTTATCGAATTATGATTAATAAATAGCGTTATAATTCGCGATATATTATAAAAAGGAGAACGGTTTTATTAAAGTATATATATATAAACTACTAAATGTGCAAATCTAAATATAATTTGTTTGGATTGTCAAAATAATTGTATGTAGGACACTTAAATTAGTTTCTGAAATGTGAAACCATTTTACAAAGTCATTAATATATAAGCGTTTTATATATCTAGTTATTTTAATAATCCGATAAAATTATTTCTAGACCTGTATCTAGCTAAATTTTTAAATATTTCCACAAAACCGTTCTTTCCATTGTACATTATATTTTGATAAAGTACTAAACTAGTGATTTGTATTATTTAGTTAGGTCGGAAACATTTTCGTTTCAAGAAAAAAGGAAGGAAAAAACGTGGAAATAATTGCTGGCATGTCAAGGAAATTTCATACGATAGTAGCTCGACAGTTCATCAAGATAAAATCTAGTTTCTATAGAGTTCCAGTATCTTGCTTCTAGATGCAAGATCTAACTTCTGACAACTGAATCTTCCAACATTCTCCATGTAAATAATATTATTATCCACACATACGATGTTATTATTCCCGCATATCGGATAACATTTGAAACTATCTTATTTTGCGATAATTCGTGTATGTGGAACATGCTCGATTAAAACGGAAATTTTACTCTCTCGCGGGTAAAAACGGGTAAGCATGGAAAAGCAGCACGGAAAAGAATATCCATTTCGCAATCACGACTAATTTCTCAATGAAGACTAAATCCTATCTGGATTAAAGGTATATACGTTTCCGCGGTATCCTGTATAATGCGCTCGCGGGTCTTCCTGAGTGTCAAGCTGCGTCCGCGGCCGCGGGCGCGTGGTTATGTCGGGCGTGTTAAAACGTAACGGAGAACGGTATCAAACGTTAAAATGTCTGGGACAGACGGTAATAACGTGCGCCTCGGCGCCGCGGACCGCCGACGCGCGGATGCGCAACATAAACGAAACAGTAGAATAAAGCGGGACAGTGGCAGCGCGCGCTTAATGAAAGCCTGCCGTTATAGCCGGAAACTATACGCGGGATTACCGCGAGCCACGTATCTGCACGGAAAACAGAGCCTTGCGAGATTATCGGACGTATTAATATTGTGGAAGCAATTTCTACGTCGCTGCACCTCGGACAAAGACGCCGCCGTTAGCGGTGTTGTCGTTTGCACAGAGAGGGTAAGGGGATCAACCAACACGACCGGAAGACGGGGATACTGTCGTCGCGTTGATGGATAAATGGACGTAATGTGGCGCGTAACGCCGTGTGCGCTTTCGCTATGTGTCACTATCTTCGGAAAAGAGTGCTATTCATCATTGATTTCTATGTCTTCCGCCCTTTTATCATTGTATCGCTCCCTTACTTCGAAAGTGACGTAACTCAAAAAATATTTGACTTTTGAGTTATTACCGTGAATAAGCTAGGTAATTTGTCAATCACGAAAAGTAACGTGAAACTAACTTAACTTCACAATCCGCCAAATGGCACTCGTGTCATTGTCAAGATTTTAAAAGGGGTCGTAATGCAGAGATCTTCTACAAGAGTGACGTATTTTGAGTTGTGTCATTTTTATAAATAAAAAGAAGAGTCTTCTACAGGAAACATTTAGAGCTAAAGACAGCTTTGATCGAAGTTTGAGGAAGAAATTATTTTCTCCTGAACTTCAGTCATTTTTTAGCTGATAAATATAAACTATTGATATTTCGAATTATATCATTTTTGATCAATTTGCACTTGTTATAATTTTGTAGAACATAAAAATAATCGCAATTCGAAAAGGATGGTCTTTTAAAGGTTGTGAAACGAAAATAATAAAAATGATATTTGATCAAGGGTTTCTATATTTTTTGTCGACATTATTTGA
This sequence comes from Trachymyrmex septentrionalis, assembly GCF_001594115.1. Taxonomy (NCBI): domain Eukaryota; kingdom Metazoa; phylum Arthropoda; class Insecta; order Hymenoptera; family Formicidae; genus Trachymyrmex; species Trachymyrmex septentrionalis. The sequence continues at coordinate 6,558,245 of NW_017304438.1, read as the reverse complement.
TTGTAAGTCAATAATTTTCTGTTAAATTAAAAAATATAATAATATTTCCCCTGTTCTGAAAAAATTTTTTTGAAGTAAGGGAACAGTATCTTTTTGTCCTAAATCGTGATTCCGATCCTCATATCTTTTGGATTCTTTTAGTTTTAATAATAAGTTTAATGAAATACTCCCATCAAAGGCTGGCATTGGTTCATGCTTGACTGGTGATTACTAAAGCGCAGAGGTTGGTGAGGTTTCGCCGTGAGCCTTTCTACTCGGGTAACCTAAAATGCGTTTAGCCGGGTCACTTCTCCTAACAACGCGAATTACAAAGTGGGCGGGAGGTTTTGTTTAAATGAACCTACGACATAAACAATTCCACCATTCTCGATGTCGCTTAAAGTCATCCGTTTGAAAAAGCTCACTTCGATTCTCAGAAAATCTCCTCACCCTTTAGATGTGATCCAGCTAATCTAACGCTGCAAAATTCCACAGCAGGCTTTTAGTGACGGTACGGAGATTCGCGTAATTCCCAATCGTAGGAAAAATCGCGTCGACGTTATCCTGAATGCAATTCGTTATTCGACGGCAGCAGCGTGGGGAATTCCGTAGAAATTCCGCAGTCACTTCGCTCTACTTCCCGAAGAAATCGGTGTCTCCGATATATATCCACGTTGTTCTTCAAGGGATTTTTCCTTTTCTTTCCCCGGCACGAAACGAATCACCCCGAAGCACACCGCATCGCGGTGAGACGCGCGGCACGGCGCATCGTAACGCTTACGGAAGTCGTGCTGCACTCGAATCCACCCTTTGTACGCATCGGGATATCTCGCGCCAGCGCTTCGCAGTAGGTAAAAATATTCCGCATAAATCCCGCGGCAACATTGTATGCCGTATATACGCGAACCGACCCGCATAAATGTGACTTTCGATGCTAGCCTCGTTTACATCGGCCGTCGATGTATTCGCGATATTATCGATATTCTATTCGTATTTATTTATATATATATATATATATATATATATATCCAATATCGACCTGACTAGATCAGCTAGGGTCAGCTTCACGTCTCGCATTAGAGTTCATGAGGTTTCTATTTTATTTATATATATATATATAGCTCGAAATATATTTGATAAATAGCGATACAAGCGAAAAAAGAAGCACGTTTTCAAGCACCATCTTGTCTTAATATTTTCCAGAGAGAAGCGCCCTTGACGAGAAAAATCTGCTGTTTTAGTTATTTTATTTGTCGTATAAACGAGAAAATCATTTTACATATTTTTAACCATAATATAAAGTTCGTGATACAAAATGTTTGCAATGGAAATGTAACATTCGCTTGTCATTACGGCCAATTTTTACATAATAAAAAGGCAAACAACGAGATAAAAGCTCGTACAAGAATAAATCGTTATCGTCAGTTGAAACTTTTTTCTACTCGATTTTATATAATTCGTAAAATTAGATGGACTATCATAAAATTAATTATATATATTTGCATTCTGACAAATTTCACCAAAATTTAACAAAATAACAAGTGCTATGAATTATATAATACATTTTTCAAGCGTACATACACATACGTTCTTTTTAAACGTGATAAAAAATACATGTCGGTGGAACAAGTGAAAATTTACCAGCGAGTCTATAAATGCATAGACTCGTATGAAGCGTCAAGTAAATTTCTTTAAAATAAGAAAAAAGACAAATTGGATGAAATATCCCAAAATTTTGTTTTTATTTGTTCACATTTTAAGCATTTTATCATGACACAGCAATTTACGATTCGTGTAAACAAATTTAAATAGATATATGGTAGAAGTATTTCGCATTTTATTTTCGCGCGATGATATCGAAAGAAATAATGGCCTTTTCATTTGTGATCTAACTCATCAGACATTTATACACATCATATCTTTTCATGCTTAACTTAAACTTTCGATTCCTGTTGTCGAATTTTGTTGGAAGATAGAATGGATAGCATCAATATGAGAAAGCTCCGATGTTTTTTATTTAACTGTTTTTTGTATAGTCCATCGAGTTCGAAATAAAGCTGCTATTCGCCGCTGGTCTTCGCATAAATTATCGATCCTGGTCAATATACTCGACAAGCGATGCCAAAACGGATGCGAAATTCGAGAAAACGTGAGAGAGAAAATTTAGCATGTCATCCGGAAATCTATGCGTTATTGTCTTTGGATAACCGCTTCAGGCATTTCAAGAGCTGAGAAATAAAAAACGAATTTTAAAAAATGCAGAATGGTTTATTTAACTAGTGATTAAATATTTTTTATAAAACATTTCTTTTCTCGAAGAAGATATATTATATTATATAAATAATATAATATAGAAATATATGTATATATACATATATTTCTATAGATACATATATGTCTGTAATGATGACAGATATTTTTAATGCAAAATTTAAAATATTTAATATTATATTTCTATTTTTATTTTTAACTTAATATTTTTCAACTCGAATTTTCATAGCAAAATATCAAGATGACATGTTATTGGACAAATTTTTAATCAAATATCTAAATTTTGTGTGTTTATAAATAAACCATATCACAACAACAGATCTGTCAAGCTATGATGAATGACATAAATAACGTATGAATATTTCATACTAGTCCGCTAAAAGCTCGAACATTAGTCAGTTAACAGTTACCTGATCCATTTGAGGACCAGAATTTGATTATTACAAGCAATCGTTATTTATACAACAGCCATGTTCCGCATCGATAAAGTATTAAAGTTTCAACAATAAGTAGAGATTTATTTTTTTTTCATCGTCATTAAGAATGTAAAGCTACGTCGTGTTTGAAAATGCTCGCCTATTAAAACTTTCTTCAATCGGTAAGTACATCGAAAGTATCGTCGTATGAGCGAATGCTACGTTTCAACTTCTCCTGCCACGCTTCCTTTTTTACTTGGATTATATCCAAGTTTCCATCGAAGTTCGCTTTGCATTTGCGCGCAGATACGTACATATTCAAGAACAACCAAAACTGCAACAGATGCAAGAATAGTTCTGTGTCCCTTAATTGTAAGTCTTAATGATATATATAATAGATAGAGAATAAAGAGATAATATTATATACTAATATACTATCTTAAAGGTCGCAAAGAGACGTTTTATTTTTTTGTATTCCAATACATTACAAAAATAATTTCTTAATTAATCTTACTGTTAATATCAGGATCGCGTTTATAAAATTTGCATTCAGAGGCTTGTCTTCGAGGTCTCAACCTAATGAATACAATTTTTTTTTACACGCCTCTGATTAGATTTACAGTTACACTGACGAGATACTATCAATATTTTATGAATGACAAATATTATGTTATAATCGTGTTATTAATCATATCGTGTTAAGAAAGCAATGGCCTTTTAAATACGTTGATAACAGTCGCTATTTTCAGTTTCAATGATTTAAAAAATTTCATCATAGATACGATTCTTTAAATTACATAATTTCTTCATTTTTAAAACTATGACGCCCTAGATTTCCAATTCCAAAAATCTGTAGATAAGTGAGCTAATGAATATTATTTCAATATTCTTTAAACTAATATTATTACCATATATTATCTTAGTGCATTTTATTAATAATAATTTAAGAAATATGTAAAATTACATTAACAGTGGCATTAACGAAGGAATTATTTTTATCTTTTATTATAAGAAAAATAAGACGTCTTTTTGCGCTCTTCAAGATTATTTTTCAACTCTACGCCACTGAGATGTACGCACGCACGTATGCAGCCCCTTTGTTTTGCCAGTAGGTTTATTTCATTTCGACTACCCTCGTCGCTCCCTGTGGATAGAAGGTCGATTTCGCGGTATAACAATGGACATGCTACCAAATCACAAGCGCTTACGTATGCACTGGATGACGATTCCTCGATAATCCACCGACGCGAGATCGTATACGTATATATATATATATATATATATATAGATATATTCAGTTTGCGAAGTTTGCTCAACCTACAGCCATCGGCACCGGCTTTGCGTACGATCGGTAAATGTTTACACCGGACGGCAGTGGGGTAACGCCGAAAGCTGGAAGCTCCCTCGGCGAGTTTCGCTTACCCTTTGTTCTCCACCCTCGAATACCGCGTAAGTTCGATATTTCGCCTCGACACGCACAGGACGCGTGTACTTTAAATGCCGTGAAAAGATAATAACGATTTAAAAAAAAAAATGTGTACTCGCGTTTCTTTCGCATGCGTTTCTAATGCGGCACCGTTTAAGAGATTCTGCAGCTCAGCCTGTTTTGACGCGCAATAAACGTCTCTAAGCGAAATCGCAAGAGGAAACCTTTCCATGACAATATCTCGGTAAAGCGCTGGATATATCTTGATCGGGATCAGTCGGCAAACTCGTACATAATAAATACAGCGACTAAAAATCTGTTTACGATTGCTGCAGACGTTCCAGCTCTGCAAAGGTCTGGACGAGTCCGTTTCGACAGTAACTCTCGAAAGTTACCATGAATAGGAGACTTTATGACAAATGCTCATAGAAGGAACTCCTCGCATACGAACATTTTACTCGGAAGTTTCGCGATACATACTTTTGCCAAATTTTGTAACGGGAATCTTTTGAATGATGTAATAAAAAAAAATACAAAGATAGTCACGCGTTAAATATTTATAATATATGATCGATAACATATGAAATGAGATAAAAATAATTAAAACTAAAATTAAATTAATATAGAAATATAAAGGGTTTCAATAAATTTGAATAATTCAAACAATAAAATTAAAAGGTTCTGAGTCAAACTAAGTTTTAATGCAAATTAAGTAATATTGTAAATTATAAATTACAAAGGAGTCATGATGGAAATATAATATAAATTATAAAATCGGACAAACGTTTTGATTAGGTCATCCTCAATGTCATACATAAAATAAAAGATAAAAAACTGTATAGTTATAATTAATGGTTGCAGAAAACGTTTGTAGATGTAAGTCCAATTGTGTTTGTGTCTGTATGGACGTGCGATGTGTCACACAATGGTAATTGTCAGTGCTTAACCAATCATAATTTAATATTGATTCTCAATGTTGAACTTTAAAGACTTTGATTTTTTTATTGTGAAAATTCTGGTAGATAAATTTAAATCTATAAAAATTGAATAAAATACACTTCAATTTGTATGATAACAAAAACTTACTATTAAAGTTTTTCACAAGTGTGTAGAGAGAGAGGAGAAGAATTTTTAAGATTTTTATACAATCCGAAACATAATATAAAAATGCACTGAAATTTAAAGACTCAAGTTGCAGATGAAGAGTAAAAATTTCACATTGTTGATGGAAGGTTAAGTGAGAAAATGAATTAATAAAATTAATGATATTTGTATAAAACAAAGATCAGAAATGCAAAATAATAATATCAAAGGTGAAAGTATAAAGAATTATATAATTAAAATAAATATATTGCTGAATAGCGAACGTTTGATTGCTGTTTTATAATGTCATTCACGTATAATTTATAGATGTTTAAAATTACTTAATTATTTAATTTCAAATAACAGAACAAATTAAGATAAGATAAATTGTTGGAATTTACTTAATAAAAATTAAATCTACAGAATATTACGGTTGCGATTCAAGAAACTCTCACGATACAAGTAATTTCGAATTAACTACTTTTTTGAAATGCAAGAGAAATGGCATGCACTTGACAAAGACAGGAGCTTTTCCCATATGCAAACAGGCAAAGAGGAAAAGTTGAAAGTACCCGGCAAATACCGACGTTTTCATTACGACGCAGTGACTTCAAAGAAAATCGAAAGTACTTGACAATTCGAGAATTATTAACTAGTCAAAATTTCAATTTTAAAAATCTAATAGTCGCTACGTTGACTGAGTAATCTTTTATTTAAATTGAGTTTAAATTAGTTGATATCCTACGACTATAATTAGGGTTCACATCTCTTTCGAGACGCTTCGTAAAATCAAGAGTATTTAACTTAATAATGGAGTCGTCCCCCATTCGTCGCAAACTTCAATCAGGAGCTGTTCCTCTTTGACAGTTCTGTTGTTCCAATTTTACATTCTGCAACTTGCATGCGACGTTTTGCTTGCCACTCGTGCGAATTTCACGTCTCCTCTCCGTCGGTTTCTCCCTATATTTTCCTAGTTTCCCTTCCTGCGAGTCTCTTGACACCTCCTTCAATGCCACTTGTGCTACCTGCATCCGCTCCTCTGATTCAACCCCTGCCGCGCCATCATTTCCGGTTTTCGAGTTCGACTTCTCTACGATTCAGTCACGGTACGTCGTGATAACGGTGTTCTATACTTATGAGCTACCTTACCGCGTGAATCGCGATCATTTACGAGCGAGCACTTCAGCACGCTACACCTTGGACGGTGTGTTCGCTAGTACGAAATCCAGAAACGATGGAGGATGTTCACGCCGTTGCAATCGAATTTATGACACTCGCCTGTTCCCGGTCGCTTCGCTACTCGACGAAACATACTCGCAAATCTAAAAGTATACGCCCGAGCTTCAAGTTTATATCCCCATTTCTTCATTTATGATCGCTCGACAGCGAGCTTTTAGTCAAGATTGTATTTAAATGTTTGATCTCGATGTGCGCTTGTAAAACTGTGAGATATTTAAAAGCCCGCGGTTTTGTTTTCCAAAGTAATAACATTTTCAAATTGTAACACATGTCAGATATACCTACGTGGCTTTTTGACATATAGGCAGTAATAGAGCGTAATAACACGCTCGATATCACGCACAAATAGTTAAGGAATGCATTGTATTTATTGTTAACAAAATAAAAAGAGTATAAATAATGAAAAAGCTAATTTTTTTCATTATATGCATTATATTTGAAAGAAATTACAAAAAGTTTGGTAGCGATTTAGAACCTGGATCAAAAATTATTTCAACAAAAAGTATAGATATGTTTTTAAAAAATAATTTTCAAAAAAGGAAGAAAATGTATTTAAATAAGAAAATTATATTTTTAAATATAATTATTGACCTTAACTGTTTCATACGTATATGGCATTTATTTTTTAAATTGCTTACGAGCCTCCGCGATTGTTATCGTAAATAATATATATTTATAACAATCACGGAGACAAATAAGCAATTTACTTACATTTGATTTGTTCTGGAAACCACACAATTATATTTATTTTAATTTCAAATTCCAGTCATTTTTTCCAGAGAGACTACATATATCCTTAAACATGGAACTTGAAAAGAACTAATAGTCTGTCAGCAAGATCGAATACATAAAAGCGAGTGAAACCGTCCATTTGGTTAAGTCACGTATCTTAACGTCATTTTATTTGTCACATCTAATGTCGCGTGTGAAACAGCGATCTCGTAACAGAAAAGTACTGCAAAGTTGTAGCTTGACCACGAGCTCTCGAGCGTACGTATCGCTGGAGACACGATTGGATCGCTTCGGGGAAGCTCGCTCGTGGAAACCGTACGTGGAAGCGTGGACAAAATTGGCCGCATAAGTGGCCACTAAGAAGGGAAGAAAGAGAAAGAAGGTGAAAAGGGAGACGAGAGGAAAGGTCCGTACTTTTCACTTCCTGGCGGCCGAGGTTCACACCGGAGCACGTTTCTCTTCGTCGACCTGAAAGGAGAATGACAGAGGGGGCACGAAAGACAGCCTCAAATTGCTCTTATCCACCTGCCGACGTTCAGCTCGGCCTTTACAAATGGACTGCTCTTATCCCATTTTGTCGAGTGCAACTCGCAACGACCGAAGTATGTCCGGAGATCGTGGCCGATGATCTATGGTACATCGCGCGGATAATACAAATAGCTACCAGGTTGCCTGGTAAATCGTACGCATCCACTTCGTCCCCGTGCAGGACACATTCAAGACTGCATCCCGTAGCGAGAGGTATAAACACCCGCGTTCGGTTCTGATCGATAACAGATTTATAAGACGTCGAGAGACTGCGGGCTGCTGCTGCTGCTGCTGTTACCGGTTTAAAATAAAAGACCCGTCCTAGTTTGTATTCAGACGGTCTTGAATCGAATCTTCTGAAGAATTGATTTTTTTTTTGCAACCGGGATGAGTTCCACTTGATGCTCAGCAATGACAATTCTTTCATTATATCGTTGTGTTGTAACAAACGATATGACTTCGTAAGACTTTTAGGAATTCTGCTTTAAATGGCTTTATAAGCTTTCTTCGAGACATTGATTCTTGAAAATTTGCCAACATTAGAATCTGTCCGTACATCGTTTCAACTTCGGTGCAATAACCGATTCAAGTTAAATAGAGTTCGAAGTATTCTCGGAACATGGTGCTGTAGAATACGCACGTATGAGATTCTGCGAAAGTTCAAGCTGAACCGAGATGATTCGAGCATCCGGCAAAAGTGCTAGGGATCACAATCAGACCCTCGGTAGATGAGGCGTTCTAAACTGGTATACTCACCGTAGCACGAATTCTATTTACGACGGGCGTCGGAGAAACGCGGTCGATTCGTTTCCGCCTCGTCGACGAAACCAGTCGAGGATTACTGACTACCCCGGGAAAAAGGAGAAGAATGACGGCTTCCTAAATTAAATTCATTAGGAAAAGTAATTGAAAAAGATCGGCGAGGGCACCGATCGTTTCTCGATTTAGCCCTGCCAGTAAACCCTGCCGACTCGAGTGGCCCTGCTTTCCAGGACAATTTACTAGGAAGTTCCACCTTCGGCAGCGCTACGATTTTCGCTCCATCGCGTCGTTCGCCCGAATCGCGAAATTCCCGAAACCCAATCGATGTGCAAGGTGTGTGCGAGCGTGTTAGAGGGAACAGGTATATCATGACGGCGCGCCCGGTTTTCTCCGAAAACCCTACGCTGCAATTTTACTGCGCTTTCGAACGTTGTAACCTGTTCCGTCCGCGGGATCAAGGATCCTCTTGAGCGTTCCTCTCAAATCATTCGCAATAACGGATTCCACCACATTGCTAGCGGGTATCAAGTCTCCCGTTTCCGCGCCTCGATCGTATTGAGCTACGATTTCGGATGCGAGAAATTATGTAAATTATTTTCTTATACGCTGCACGTCGAAATAAATTAGCTTTTTTTTTTGTAAGTCATCGCTGCGATCGTATAGATTGATAAAATGTAGACTGAAACTTCGCTTTTCTGTTACCTTACATTAAGTAAATGTAAACGTATAATTTAATCTGCGTGCGTTCTATTTTCAGCGATGATAAGAATGGACTTTATGACAATTAATCAAGATTTATAACTATTCATTACTTTACAAATCAAAATTACGTAATAGCACGCGAAAGAATTAATTTATTTCGTATATATGCTTATATATTGTAAGAAAAAAGTGACTGCAACAAGGGAATTAAAGTATCAATCATTAATTTTCGGTTCTTCTGATTGATTGAGACATCGACAAATGAATAAATATAAATTTTATCGTTACTTCTCAGTCATGGATCCAAGTTAGGTTTTGTTTTATTTTCGGATCTTCAGCAGATCGATCTTTAAAAAATTATTTTTATCTTTCTTTTTCAATAAAACTGCACTTAATCTTATTACCGATATTACAAATTATGTATAAGAAAAATTAAAAAATAAGAGGATATAGTGTATGCATACACAAATTAGAAAAGTTTTGTACCGCTTTACTGTTTCGTGCCTCTATAAAATCTGACTGCATCATTAATCTTTCCAGCTGGGCAATTTGTCTGACAAGTTGTCAAAGCAAAAATCTCGATAAAAAGTCCCATCATTTTTCAGTCAGATCGCCATTTTTTTAATCCGAACTGCTATTAACGAGAGTATACGTTAATACGCGAGTGTAACGTACAACAAAGTGCGACCGCAATATAAATGGCAGATAGAAGTATATATAGTTCGTACATTTAGAAATAAGATATATAACTGACTGTAACTGACTGAGTTGAAATAGATGTTGGTATGAAATACGTGCACGCGCCGAGTCGCATGATAAGAGACTCCGCCAATCCGCTTTTCGGGAGAAGAATAGTCTCCAGCTGCTCGGCCGAGATATTGCTTAGCGACGAGGAAGATGTCGCGGATTGTAAAAGATTGCGACGGGGCTCCACTTGTTGAATCGTTTCGTTCTTCCGTTTTGAAAATTCGTCCGCGCGTGGAGCACATTTGTGCGGAAATATCCTTTACTTAAGATATATTCGTCTTAACGAGACCGCCTTAGATAAAACACCGTATGCATATACCCTAATTTTGGATAGCGCGTCTTGGCCAAATGAAAAGGGTATTATCAGGCAAGAAACTTCCGCGGAATCTGTTCACCTCCAGTGTCTGTCAGCCTCCAGTTATTTGACGAACAATTATAATTTCAGGAACTTATGATTGTTCACTATTCTATGTTTGTTCTTTTCAAGAGTTTTTAATGATCATAAAATAATTTTTAATTACATAAAAAATGCCGATTCGGACATTGAGAAAAACAATTGTTTAATTGACTAAATTAAATAATAGTTCGTTTTTTGATGAAGAATATATGTATTTAAATCAAACACGTATTCTATTAAAATTTGACTTAAATACAAACATTCCGTGACGAAAGAAATATTATAAAGATAAATTAATTTAGTCAAATGGATGATTTTTTTCTCAATGTAAAAAAACACTGATTGTTGATTACATGTTATTATTTCACTACTTTGTGCTTATATTTAACAATACAATTTTATAGTTTAAATAAAATGTTTTCATTTAAATTATAAAATTGTATTATTAAATGTAAAGCATGAAGCATAAAGTAATAACATGTAATCGGTATTTTATAAATTGTACTTCTGTGGAAATTATAAAATATTAGAAATTATATGATAGTCATTATTTCAATATTAACTCCTATAAATGCATTATACATATTTTACAACAAAATAAAAAAATTATTAAAAAATCCCAGATTTTTCTATGTTTTACTTGAAAGTAATACAAAAATTTAACGACATTTTAGAATCTGGATCAAAGTTATTTTAAAAGGTACATTTAAAAAAAATAATTAAGATAGAATATGAACATTTTTCAAATTATAAAATAGTATTAATTTTTTTTTTTTTTTTTTAATATAAATTTACGTAAAATATAAATTTTCAATTCCAGTCACTTTTGCAGAGACTATATACCTAATACATTTTTCATACATACGCATGATTGAGCCATTTGGGTCCTTACGTTTCTTTTCTTTGAAATACTAAAAACACCTGACTAAATCATGATTACTATTCTTTTCTATTTTTTTAATACGCAACTTTATAAAGATGTTAAGGTACATGTAAGAATTACTTAACAATTTTTGTATAAAGATGATGAAAATGAACTCACAGACACGAACAAGTCGTGTGTAAAGGACCGGAAAGTCATCATGTGTATTAACTCTTGGATAATAATACGTTCTAGAGGAAAGTCGCCGAAATAATTTAAAAACATCAGGCATTCTAAGTTATGAAGATGACGTTGGATGTACTATAGCTTCGCCCGTAAGCTATATAAACTGTAAATTGGTGCTAAAATGTAGACGGGCGAGACTGGGTAACAAGGTGCTCCCGTGTTGGGCGACCAAATAGCGTTAATTGAAATTTATGAAAGTGGTCGCGGGAGACGGCCAAGCACGTACGCGACAGGTATAAAAATAAAAAGTGGCACGTTTTCATCCCTCACTCGCATGAGAGTTCGGAGTCACCGCACTGGAACAATCTATCGCGAATTCCCTACTTTTTTTTTTTTTTTTGCGTTTTCACCGTAAAATGCACCTGTTTCTCATCGGCGTGCGGCGTGTATGCTCGAAAATAACGTGTGACGTCTAATATATCTCTTTCAGCAAAACTTGCGATATCACGATAGAAAGAACAACGTAATCGCTTCCCGACGTATTACACTTGCAACCTACGCTCGACCATGGAGGGATAAAGAATATCTGCATACACAACCGCGTACACGAAACACACCCGTTGGCCGACCGCGTTATATACGGGGGAGATAATTAATCGCGTGTATCAAGACAATTCATTATTCGGCGGTGGTTTCCGTGGTTTGCCGAGAGCACGAGTTTCCGTAATGCCACGTGAGCTACCACGGCTAAGAGATAGCGCACAAAATCTTGTCCCAGCGTCGCTTCTTGTGCGTCAGCACGAGTAGTTGGTTGATAAATCCTTCGCGATGTAACAAGAGAGACGTCCCCGTGATTATAACCAGTCGTGAAAATAATCGCAAGCCCATTTTGCTGAAAGCCGCACGTTCAAAGTAATTAGTCTGATTTTCCTCCACCTGCCAGTCATTGTGGGCGCGCCCGCCTCTCTCGTAAGATGAAATTCGCGCGACTCCATTTTCACGAACATTTCAGAACTCGTCGCTGAAGAAAGAGAACGAAATGAAGAAATAAAAAAAAGAGATAATATTTTTGCAAATATAATTATCCTCGTTGAAGAATCATGTTCTTCTTCATTTGCCTCTTCGTTCCACTTTTTCTTCTATTTTTCTATGAATATTTTAATATATTACTTATATAAAATTTATATATCGCTTCATTCTCCATTTCTAATCCAACATTATATTAAAATATATTTTATCAATAGGTTTTTTTATTCAATAATTGAAATAATAATTGATTCATTATTCCTTTTTGCTCATAATATTCAGAATTGTCTTAGTCTTTAAATACATAAAATTCACTTTATTCAACTCGGCTATTTTAGTTCATTGATACAGAACGATCACGAAGATTGAACCATGTAAATTCACCTTTATGAATTCTCTCGTTTTTCTCTTGTCGTAGAACTTGAAGCTCGACTCGTTTTTCTCATTATCTTGTTCGCTCTGTCATCTCCATTGACGTACTCGAGTCTGGTGGATGTTGCTTAGGTATATATATTATACATAGCATACAAGCACGTTTTTTTCTCTTTCTTTCTCTTTGATAGTTTCTCCAGGATAAAGGTTAAAGAGTTCTAATAAAATTCGAATGTAAAAAATTGGCTAGATGTTCCACGGCATTAGACTTTTCTTTTGACAAAAAGGAGAGAGAGAGAGAGAGAGAGAGAGAGAGAAAAGTTCCAGGAAGAGAAACAGGTGGGTGGCTCGTTGGCGAAGGTAGTTGCATTTTTACAGGGATGGCGGCGATCACGCGACCGAGAGAAATTCAATTAAGCGGCGTCGTTGAAACGGCCGTCGCTCGTAACGACATTTCTCCGCCGTCGCGGTCCCGCCACTCTTTGAAGTTTATTCGTATTCGCTAAAGCGTGAGCGTAGGTGCGCTCATGGACGCGCGTGCGTGCCCATCTCCGAGGAAAAGCCCCGGGAAATTTGCGCGCTGAAATATCCTCTTATTTCGTGAGGACGTCACGTTTGTTCCGTTACGCTTCGTGTTCCGTCTCGCGTCTGCGATTTTGCCGTAATTATCTTAATATCTCACACGTTCGTCGTACAATGTACAATCTTACTTGAGCAATCGTCATTAAAACAAGAGAAGTCACTCGCCATTTTGTCACCTACCGCAGCCTGTTGTAAGCTTAAATGTAAAATTCGCGGATTCTAACTTTTGCTAATTTGCGCCCTGAAAAATGTATTATATTTGAATGTGTATAAGCGTATTTTTTAAACATTTCGTATGACATTTTGTTTGACAGCTTGTAGCGTGTTTAATTAATCCCTCCAGAGCTGTGACACTAAAATTTCTAACACACGGAAAGAAGTTTTACTGAAGTATTTAAAAATTTAGCAAAAATTAAATTTTTGTTGGACCATTAAAATAATTATATACGACGCTTAAGCTGGTTGTTAAAATATCAAAACCTTTTAAAACATTGCGCATCATGTTTGAAAATCCTACATAATTACTTCAATGGTCTAATGAAATTATTTTCAAATCTGTATTTGACTAAAATTGAGAATAATTTAGATACTTAAGCAAAATTGTTTTTTTCCGTTCAGTTATTGACGCTGAGACTAATTTATGTTAATTAAAAGGCACTGATTAATTTTCAAGAACCAAAGACATACAACTCTTACAAAAAAGAATGAATATTTTGATAAGTATACTAAGTATATCTTAATAAAAATAATCCAAATTTGCAGATGTAGCATAAAAAAAGTTAAATTATTTGACATTTTTAACAAAGAAATTTATCACTGAGTGGATCCACACAATAAATCCGGCATCAGTTCCAAAGTATTGAATATAGCTGAATATAATATGATATCGACAACAACTGTCATTTTCCACATTTTCGTCTCCATCGTTGCAACACACATCGTTGGATGCATTTTGGAGTATCTTATATACCTACTGAGGTACATAATACAACTACTATATAGCTACGTGTCTTTAATCCTATTATCGCTATGGTAACCTAAGCTGAAATGTTGCGACACCATCAGCTACCTTGGCGGACTACAAGCTTTGACCGGTCGAGGTCGCGGCTCGTAGGTAAAATGCTTCTCGCCTAAGTCCCGTCTCCTATATCGTCATAGATGAACGCGATCTCGGGGTCTACTCGCATGGCGCAAACGCGACCGTAGTCATTCGTTAAGGGGAGCTAATGTCGAGACTGAAGCAGCAGCCGGGTTGAACCGTCCGGGGGATGGACAGAGACGGTTGTTAGTAAAGCGTGCACTATTTACAGCCACGGGGGGGGGGCGGCCCTGGACACCCCCGAGGTGCATTTGCACTTGAGTCCATTATTACCCCTGCCACGTGGATTATTCCGACAGGTTAACGCTCACTCGTTAAGTAAATCCCGTCCCAACAGGCGCTCGCGCTTTATACCGAATCTGGGTTACATGACACCTCGCGCCGGATTCACATTGCATGCTTGCGTCTTTCCGTCACCGAACAATGACATATGTATCATCCACGTATGTAAGTATTATACATACGTATATATACGCATGTCGCGGAAATAGCACGTCCTGCAGTCGACCTTGCACTTCGCACTGTACACTATGTCCAAAAGCATTGGAGAATCAAGCTATTTATTTTTCAAGACCGAAAAAGACTTCGGCGCGCAGTTTGTAGAATCAAAAATATGTATTATATAAATTCACACGAAAAGATTTAAACAATAAGATGATCCACCTTGACCCAATATGGAAATTATCTTAGTTAATTAGATTTATTTTTATCGATCCACAAATTCGTATCATATTGTTCAAGTTGTTTATATTTTCGACATGATAAAAGTCACTGCAAATAATCAATGAAGTTGTACGAATTGACATCATCATTTACACAAATAAGATCTAAATTGAAAATTTGTAAGTTTTATTTTAAAGAGAGCTATAAGAGCTGTCTAAGTTATAATTAATAACGCAGCAAACGCGACATTGTCTCGGCAAATAGGCGAAGTCTAATTAACTTGTCAAACAACGGATTAATCATCAAATTCTTATTTCCATGTTTTTGTAATTAGCTCGCCGGAGCTACCAAAATCTGTAACATAATTGTTGATACTGAGCTTTTAAGACCCATTTAATTTATATTAATTAAAAGGCTTAAGTCAAACTTACAGGTGTAACATAAAGATAATTGAATCGTTTGACAAAGATTTATAATTGAATGAGATTCGTCGTCGACTTCGCGGAGGGTTAATAAGATAATTTTTTTCCTCTAAAATAAGCGGCGTTCTAAATGATACACCATACCGCAGACTTCTAATTGATGGTGAGTGACAGAATGGATCGATCTTGAAATTCACGACCCGGATTTTCTCACGATGTCGAGGATTCGGCTCGTGCCGCGAGAATATAGTATTATCAGGTTTCCTTCCCAAGGGAGCCGTACCGGTAACACGCAAAAGTTCGCAGATGTTTGCCAGAAAACCCGTCGTCCCCCCTGGTATACGAGAAAGGAGACGCCCCACGCCTCACATGCGTCTCTATGTAGTAAATGAATTAAATCGACCCTCCAGATCACCCCCTTCTCGCCCACGATAAACAAAGATCTCTTGCGTAACCGCGCGATTTTATACGCCGGTCTCATTAAATAATGGACCGAGATGAGAAACGAATGTTCTAGCACCACCAGACCAACAGCTAAAAAGAATTGCTAATGCTCCGCGTGATTAAATATCCGTTGAAAAAAAAAAAGTATCAACTAGTAAATTATCACCATCGAGTTAAAAATGGCATATTATCGTTCGTATATTTCATCGCGAAAGAGACTTCACTTCCAGAACGCAAAACATATTTTACTCCAGTCTTTTAATCGTCGTATCAGGAAAGGCGAGTTTCAGCAGTTATAACTTTTCTCACTGATAGAGGCGCGGTTGATTTAACGTAAAAGTAACTACAATTGACCCTAAATCGTTATTGAGTGATGTAGCATTGCTATCAATGTGTAAATTGTGTATAAGGAAAT
>NW_017304438.1:6523867-6541792 GCF_001594115.1 Trachymyrmex septentrionalis | reverse complement strand
TTTAACGTAAAAGTAACTACAATTGACCCTAAATCGTTATTGAGTGATATAGCATTGCTATCAATGTGTAAATTGTGTATAAGGAAATATACAATATTACTCTTAAATTGATGTAACCCAAAATGTTCATACATTTCATATTTTTAATAACAAAAAATTGATTCTGTTATTTTTAATAACAAAAAAAACATTCAAAAACTCATCACTTGTCATAGTTTTTACAACATGACAGATAGACCTCCTGATGATCGCTGAAGATACAACTCAGTGCTCAATAATCGCATTCACTTGTACTTCAAATTTATGAATCGATATGAATAAAAAAGAAAACATCGCGAATCTTCAAAAATCTTGAAGCCTTAGAAACTCTTCGTTTCCCGCGACGTTTATCCTCCTGTATTGAATTCGAAGGCTGTTTGCAGTCTCGCGTTAAAAGCGGAAATATCGCGACTCATCCGATCTCCGGTGAGTCACCGGACGATAGTATTTTACGGTTCTCTTCCTTTTCCGTTCCACGATAATGCCTATATCCTCTCGATCCGTTTTGTCGGTATTATAGCACCCCCAGGAACGAGGCGTTCCTCCTGCAACGCGGAGCGGAGGAGTTTCATGACCGCGGAGGGAGGCGCGAGATTTTCCGAGGAAGAGAAATAAAATACGGCACGCTTTCTTATTCGATTTGCCCCGGTACCTCTTCACCCTTCGCGCCATTATTTGCCTTTAACTTCTTTCCCTGGCGTTCGCTGCTTTCTACCGTCGACAATGGTCTACGCGCCTTTCTCGCTCTTTGTCTCTCCTCAGCTTCTTCGTTTTCTATCCAAGAAAAGAGAGACGGCGGGTAGGCACAGATCGAGGGAGGGGAGGGGACCGGCAAAGTTTCTCGAGAAAGAAGCGAGCGAGTCGATTTTTCGAGTTAATCAGGCTCCGCCAACACCAGACGTCTCAAGTTTAGCTCGCTGGTAGTAGAAGTAAGAACGAGAGAGAGAGATCGGCGAGGCATCGGACGAAAATGCGAAGCGGCGTCGAAGTGCGACGGCTGGCTACGAGGATCGCGCGTATGGAACTGGAGGATCAGCACGTACAAACGCCGAAAGAAAAGCAAAACTCGCCTTCCAAAAAGAAATAAACACTGTGGAAATCGCCGTTTTCGCTGACCGATCGAATTTAGCCGCCGTCAAACGGCACGAGGCGATAGACAGATAAAGTGATTCAATCTAGTTGGCAATTTCACTTCGCTCTATATACGTACTTTTATTTTATTTATATTAGGTAAAATTAATTTGCAATGAAACTCTTGCAAATAATATGAGAAAAAATACCTGCAAAAATATGAGAAGATGAAAAATTGAATGATGCCGAGAAAAACTTTAATAAAAAAATTAATATTTTTACCTGTTCATGCAACTGATTTTCCCTAGAATATCTTTCGTTTTAAATAAACAATTTTAAAGATAACATTACGATTTTTCTTCGCATTCAGAGAACTTCTATTTTAAAAATTGGCACAATCGATACCGACGCATCCACGGCGCATCCTCACAGAAATCTCGCGGGCGAGACGTCGTATTCGAGCAGTACGTTCGCAAAAAAAGTACCGCGATAAGTTTATGATTTGTTACAATATTACATCGGTTTTTATCTCAGTTTATAAGGAGCTATTATAACCTCGTCGAGGTGATAATCTCCTGCGAGCGCAGAGACACGAAATTTCGCGCGATCGAAATTAAGTTATGCAGTAACGCGAACTCGCGATCCATGGTATATAATCTCCGTCGCAATTTCAATTGACCCCCCACGAACCTGCCAGATGCGACCGCGGCGCGTGCCACGTCGAGATGAAAGATGAGTCCGCAAGCTCGAGCTAGGGGATTCATTGTTCGGTGCAGATCTGGCTCTGTGTAAGGGTAACCATGTGTCTCTCTTTCTCCCCGTTCTCGAGGCGCAGAATAGTCTGTTTTTATTGCCTGTGCAGGTCCGTTCGACAAGCAGGTTGGATGAAACCCGGATAAAATGTATGCATCAGCGGTTCTCAAGTCTGAATATTATATAGCTAGTGACAGAGAGGCAATTTTTATATTTATAATTTATTCTTACACTCGCAGACTTTTTCACATTTTTCTCGCACTTACAATTTTGCATACGTTACGTGTATCATAATTATAAAATTATATATTACGTGTATGTGATATATATTTTATATATTATATCGATTTTATAATCATTTAATAATTCATATCGCACTCATTTATTATACAATGACACAACTAAAAGATCGTCGTTTTTGTGTTGCTTGCAGAAAAGAGCAAAAAAGAAAGAAAGAATATACTTTAAAGAAGCATTTACCTTTTTGTTCCACTATAATCAATTTATTATACTAAAATTGCATTTTAAAATTAATATTACAAAATTCTTATGATTGAAAATATTCCAATTTATTTTCTGAAAAACCTTGCTTTTTAAGTCATGTCTCAATTTTACACAATTTTATACAATTTGGTAGGTTCATAACGTGTAATAAATAGAAATGTAATATAAATTTGTACATACAAAAAGAAAGATTTTCAAAAAGAAGGATCGTAGATTTTTATTATCTTAATTTTCGAATCGAATATCCGACATCTTATTCTTACTATAGAAAAATCAAGCGATATTTATATGAGAACCAGTGTTTATACACCGGTTGCGTACGTAGATAGATCGTAAACCGACAAGGGAACACACACGCGTGTTTATTCGTCTCATTGTCGTTTTCGTGCGTATGACTCCCCTTTAACGAGGACTTACGAAGCTACTTGACTGGCAGAACCTAATCCTGAAGATTCTGCTGGTGGGAAAAATTCGCGTGGAAAATAGTGCGGTGCCATAACGAAAATCCCATGGTATTTATAATATAAAGAGAAATATCGGTGTGTGGGAAGCAGACGAGAATCCTTTTACTTTCTATGAGAACGTGCATAAACGTTCGATGCGTTACGGGCGTTCGAGGATTATCGTTATTGGATTTTCATGATTATCGAAATCTGTAGCATAACGAGTTCAGTCATCCTGTTTAAATATCTAAATTCTTCATAACGTTCAGATTTCCCAATCCGTTAATATATCATTTGCGTGAACTTATTCGAAAAATAAACAGTAAGTAATAAAATATAATAAATTTTATACGAATATTATTAAGTTTACACAATCATCATACGATATTATAATGTAATGATGATTGTGTAAACTTAATAATATTTGTATAAAATTTATCATATTTTCTTTGTTAAAGTAGCAAAGTTGACAGCTGAATAATATTAACGATTTGTGTTAAACCATCAAACCTTCTTAGTTATAGACGTTGAATTCGCGCAGTAAGTTATAGGTTTGCTGTACCACCCAATTTATTTTTTTTTTTCCGTGGTAGGACAAGATTTTTCAACTGATGTGTCGCAGCACTCGCAGCACATCGGTGTGCCGCAAAGAGTCTCCAAATGTGTCGCGAAAATTTTAGAGAAGATAAAAAGAAACGAAAAAATTTAGAAAAAAAAGCGAACAAGGAGCGAAGTGAAAAATGTCTAAAGAATTGTAAAAGTTATCTAAATTATATTGTGTGTTTACTTTCATTTTAATCAAAGCGATGTTATCGCTGCAATAAAATCGCTTTTAAAAAACGGAGAAATGAAATCTTAAAACTTTTAATTTTTGAGTATTATGTTAGCGGTATCAGATAAAAAATTTATGCTGAGAACTGAACTGCGTGTGCACTCAATGATATACCTCGAGAAATTTGGCTCGTAATTATTTAATGTGCCGCGAAAATTGAAAAAGATTTAAATCGCTGATTTAAAGGAAAGAAGAAAAAAAAACTCGAGAGGGAAAATAAATGTCATAATATATTGTATATAAAACGTGGGGAAATAAATGCAACGTGTATGACTTAAAAGTTACCAGAGGTATTCTGCTCTAGGTCGGTATTTCTAAGATTAAAAAACGAAAGAAGAATGCACGAAACATTATGCGCACTCGAGCATACGGACGCGAGAAAAGCGCGTAAATGAGATTCTCGCACGTCTCGCAGCGTTATCACGGTACGTATAGTTGATTACCGGTGTTATGACGCAATAGTTTGAAAAATTGCGAGACACGTAGCCCGTCCGTCGTACCGAGATTGCTCTCCAGAGCTGCAGATGGAAGCGACGAGATGGAAAACGCGTAATATCGAGAAGAGGAGGCCGCCTTTCCCCACCTCCATCCTTTTTCTCCATCTCGCTTCCGCGGCTCGATAAATTACGCTTTGTTAAGTAAGAGTCAGCCGAGTTTGCATAGAAAGAACCACTCGGGTTTCCAGGTGTATCCCCAAGGATTTAAATTGAGCGTCTGTTATAATTTCCCGGAGATACTACTTGGCTCGATTCTTGGAGACGTCTTTTGCACTATGTACGAACAGTGTTACAGTGCACTATATACGAGATGTTTTAGATACCGCGTGCTATTTTGTCACCAGGAATATCTTCATGACATCTATTTTCTTTTAGTTGAATTTCATTTGACGTCGTTTTCTTTTATAATTAATTTTCATCTTTAATATCACTGCACGTATATTCTACTCTTTAATATTTACAAAGAAAGCTGTTAAAAAGTAATTCTGCTCAAAAAAATGTAAAAGAAATACTGTTTCTTGTAGATTTTGATCTCCTGGCTATGAAAATAAAATTATTTAAAAAGTTCGTGGCGTTTAAGGAACATCTCTCGAAAATTAAGCAAAAATATTGAAATTTGGATAAATACACCATGCCCAATTTTCGAAGTGTTCTCCAAACGTACAAACGTTTTTAATAATTTTAATAATTTTTAATTGTATCCACAGAAGAAAGTATCAAAAAAGTTTCCCTTCACTTGCATCTTTATGAATACAAATCGGCTCCTTTTTAACATCCTCCTTTACAGTTTCTCAACGTTCTACATTAATTTCGAATAATGAAATTGTAAATTTAATTATCTTCTAAAAGTACGAAGCTCCTTTTCACAATTGAACAATCTTTTGCTTGTCTTTTCGTTATATTGTTATCCGTGAATATTCATTCGTGAAAACTTTTTAACCTTTAATCGCTAGTGATTTAAAAGCTATTCCTATCTCTCGACGTTGAAAAACAAACTATATTCTTCTACATCTTTAATATTTATGAGCAAAAGAAAATGTGCAACGTTTTATGTCATTCGGTGTAGACGAATTAAATAAGAACGCACAGACGTCTCCGCTCTCTTTTTTATTGCCTGATTTCATCCGTTCTCTTTCTTGTCCCCCGTCCATTCGATTACGATCTCGTCCTTACCATTGCCTTTAACATCGCCAGCCGCTCTTATCCTTCCGTTCCTTCCCAAGCTTGAATAGATTCGATGAAGCGGCACGTCACGACCGTCGCGACAGCGTAAGAGAGCTTTGAGCTTAAATTATTTATCGTCCAGGCGCACTGCGTGTCGTACCTCGTCAATGTTTAAAAACTCCGAACGTACAGATTACATTACGCGCAAACTTTGATGTCGCGCTTTTCAAACGGCCAATCCCGGCAATTCTCTGACGTTTACAACATCTACGCGAAATCGGTTCGAAAGTGCGATTTCCAACTCGGCGAGCCATCATAAATATTTGCTCAAAAGAGAAACAAATTAAATGGAGAAATCGATCGTGGTGATTATCGCATAGAGCGGGCGAAATATTCTATTTATAACTTATAATAACAGTTTATGTACTCGCCACGTGTTTTAATTATGCAAAAATCACACGCGCGTAGTTAATGGTACATAAACACACAGCCGATAATATACTACAGCATCGGAAAATTTATCAATTATTCGTGAATAATCAACGACAAATCGCGGCTAACTAATTAATGAGAGACACTTAGTCAGAGAGTGGGCGAACATCCCGGAGAATCACGATGCCGGATAATATACACGATGGCCGGCCGATAGATCAGCCAAACGATGATAATAATTGCGCGCGGGGTAGCCGACAGCCATTAAAATCTGAACACACGGGGAATTTGTGAAGGGCTGAATAGGATGCGTCGCGTCGGCGTGCAACGGGTACGCGACAACTGACAGCCTGTCATTTTAATAAATCTAATTTAAATGGGATTCGATTCTGCGAGCAGCAATTCGATGATTCGCAGCCTTTCGATGATACCAATGTAATCGCGATGATGCCCGTACTCAACACAGCTAGCTCATTCGAGATCCTGGCTATTGTTGTGGCCCACTGGCCGTATTTAGCCGTCAGACAAACAAATCGCGAATAAAGCAGCTGCGGACAATTAAAAATAATAGGAATCGATTTCATCTGAGGGGGAAATTGCGAAAATAGCCGCCGGCGAGAGGACATGGCTTCGCCGAAAGGTTCGAAGCATTATTCAAATCGGACATTTCAAATCGGGCGGCAAGTATACTTGTATGTTATAGGGGCACGAAAACCCACAAATTTATTTTCGGCTCTTCCATTCGCACTACGATTCGCCCTGCGCACCGATCAGGAGAGAGTAATTTATATATTATATATAGCGGTGTAATTATATAACGTGAAGTGGAGCTCGTTATTATCGCTGTGTCCTTTTTAAATTCGGATGAAACAGGCGGGATGGACGCCGAAAAAAAGCTGCGTCGTCGCGATGCGAGGAAAATCGGATAAATATTCAATATGTATAAAGTGCTCCCTGTAATCTCCGGTCGCTTCTGAAATGATTTGCACGTAGCAAACCCGTGCGTTTTGCGATTCTGGTCAGCTGGTCGCGACAAAGTGATGAATTACTAGCCGACTGCACCCCACAGGAGAGGCCGCGCTTCGCCACTCAATTTCGAAAGATATATACCGCGCCCGCGTGTCTCCCGGAATGCGTTCTAGAACTATGGATGAGATCAAGGTAATACGTATTCGTGAGAATCTCGATTCAATCCGCTTGTTTGAGTATCCTCTCATTGGGTGGGAGAAAATTACTGAGTTATCGGTTTATACTATCCCGAGCTTAATTGAAACTGAAAATATATGCCAACCGGATCCTGCATTATTTAACAGTTGCATTTAGTAGGCTGTGTATCTGTTGTATTTATTAATTGTTATTAGATTCGAATAATAATGTGGAGGAAAATCAATTTCTGTACTCTGAAATTATATGGGGTAAAATTGACCCTACATGTGGTATTTATATAATTCTCACCGTGTTGGTATTGGTATAAACAGCATGATGTATGGATTTAACACCATGGGTGGAATGATGTGGAACTGATGATGTTAAATACATACCATGTTGGTGCTTACATCAACATCAACACGGTGAGAATTTAACACCTTTGGTGTTAAATACGGCTCTCTACATGATTCTTGTTCTTGTAGAACACGAGATAAGCACCTTCACAGCACTTGCTTTATTTATTACTGGATCTAAAGGTTGATGAATCATTGTCCATTTGGATGTACCTTTTTCTGAATCCTCATAAACCTTCTTGCAAACATGGTCTATAAGACTAAATAGAAACTATCGGGACAATTGACGAATTGAAGAAAACGTGGTTGATCCGTGGGCATGCCGTACCTTACGGTGGTTCCTATTCCACCCATCGCATTGTCAGATCTCGGCGCCGTAACACGTCTGTTCTTTAGGCACTGCTCGTACGAGTCCGAATCTATTGTTAGGAAACTACCGGCGAAGGATTTGATCTCATTCCTAGTTGGAACATGCGCACCGACGCGCACTACCCGCGAATATCGCGCGTCGGATAATAGACTTCCGCGGAGAATCGGGGATGTGGTATTCAAGGCGCGAGTGTTCCCTATAAATCACATTGTCCGCCGGTGTAATATATGCTGGCTGGATCCGATACCACCTTGAAGGTAGGTAAGTCGGTCATCGGTATCGCGCGGATACTTGGGTATTACCTGTCCTCCCGAGGCGGTGCGGCGAACTGATTGCATTTGAAAGTATGATCTCTGTCGTCCTGCTTCCACCGCAAACTCTTTATCCGAGTTTCCTTATTTTAATAGTGAAATAATCTGAACGTGCGTTGACTCGACGAGGACAGGACGAGAACACCCGGCGTTCCCCCCTCCCCCCCCCCTCCTCTCCCTGCCTTTCCTTCGCGGAAAAAGAAGGGTATAGAATCCGTTATCGACGAATGAAAATGAATATTAATGGATCCGTGGGGCGCGGATCTTAATATGCAAAAGAGGGATACCGCTGCCTCTAATAAACGAGATTTCCGGGATGGTGTGGCGTTGCCGCACGTAACACGGATATCGGTTAAATCTCGGTACATTTAATAATTACACTGAATAATTGAATTCATGAAAATAACCGCGATAAATTAATGCGACAACGCTACCAATGACCGCTTACGCAACGATAAAGATCAAGCCGAGCCCGGCGCAATTTTCGCTCGTGTATTAATTAGATATGCAAGTAATATCCAATTACGCGTTGGCGCGACACGGCGACGATTTTTTCTTCCTCCCGCATATTTACTCTATAAACGCCGGCGGTGGTGCTTTCGTATTGATCGCAATAATACTAAGACGGACGCGCGTTGCGCCCGCGTCGTTGTACCTAACTTATCAATCCAATCTTTATGACCTTTCTCTTATTAATAGTTTTCTCACCCGCCTACCGGCATTAGTCCCATCGTGTTCTCACGACAAGACGTCGTTAACGTCATCGGCAATATGCTCGGCGTGCTATAGCAGCTATCGCTGAAATCGAAGTTGTCTTGTGAGTTCCTCTCAACCGCCGGAAACCCTCTTCACGATCAATGACACACCACCAATGATGCTCCAGAGACTCTCCCTTCTTGCGCTCATCCGCCAATCGTTACGATCGACATCGTCGATGTTGAGTTTACCGTAATCCCTGAATCGTGTCGTCGTTACTGTATTGGCGATATTGCCCCGAGAGAAAAGCATTATATTAATTTAATAAAATTTCAATGCACCCTACAGACGATAATAACATCTTTACTTTCGACCGAATGCTCAGGAAGCTATCGATAAAAAGGTCGCTTCAATGAAACTGAAGTTGTCAAAGATGGCATGGTTAAATTTCTTTTAAATTTCCTTCGGATCTTCTTAATTCAGAGACCCTCTTCGAAGATAAACGGCACGCCTCAGTGATTCTCTATAAGCACCTCGGTTACCTCCTACTATTTTACCTACTCCTTTTTTAATCGACGGCTTCGCTGTAATCTACGGATCGTTCGTTATCATTTTCTCATATCAAAGTTAATATCTTCGTCCTTAAACAAATCTATGCGTTGGCGTTAAATTCAATCTGACTAGAAAATTATCAGTGATCCATTATTAATCATTTGTGTGGCAAAAACCCATTTGGGATTACCTCTTCGTTCGTTTTGTAAACTGCTCGTTTGATATTTATAATATAACATTTCATCTATAGATAATTTGATAAAATGTTTTACTTCAATCCCGAAGTTAAGAATAAAAAATTCCAATTCCAATAAGATGGATGAAATTCCGAAAAAAATAATCTGATTATCGTGAAATTCGGTTTTAGGGAGTTTTCAATTACAAAATAATATCATTTTTCCAGTTTCGCAGCTTCGATGACTTGAAGCTCATCTTTGCTACTCAAATAGTTACTATTGATTTCCAAACTAACTTCCGAACTCTGATTATGATCCCTGTGACACTAGATCCTCCTTCATCGGAGGTTGCCATCCATTTGAAATTCGACATTTTTAGGATTCATTTAAACTCATGAAAAACCTAAAACAAAGTTGTACGATAATCATATTATTTTTTTGAAACGTGAATTTCATTATTCTAGAGGCTAGAATCAAATTTAGTGACCCAGCAAACCTTTAGAAAACAAAGACCTGTATTCCGAGCCCTTTTGTCATAATGCACGCTTTTATGTCTGAAATTCTATAGTATATGTAACATGAACTATTATATTACGTGCTAACATCGTTACGTGCTGAGTACGAGCCAAGGTTTTTTTTTTTTTTTTTTAATAATGCCAAGTTTCTTTATTAATAACGTTTTAAAAAGCTTTCGTCCTTAAAGAGTCAACTGAAAAAAGAAATCAATAAAATCATAACCAGAGAAAAATCGCACGACTGAACTTTTTTTTTTTTTTTTTAAACGATATACTGGCGATCCGTCAAGATCGTGGCGAGCGTGACGCGGTTTTCTTTTAACGGACGTTGAACATATTATTTGCGATAACATATGCGAAGGGACATTTATCACACGTTCTTTGAAAGCCGTCTTAGGCTCGACGACTTTTCATCGTGTAGGACAGACACGAACGTACGAGCGTGAGTGCGTGTCGGGATCGATCATGTGGTGGCTTGTCGAAGATGTCACCGAAAGAGAAGATAGAACATTTAATCAAGAGGAGCCTTTCCGCGGGCCGGGCACTTCCCTTCGTCGGAATGTGCAATTAGTTCGGCGCTCGCAGAGACCGCGTGACGCATACGCCGCATTCCTGGCCGGCGTGTTTTCCGAAAATGCACGGGCCAACTACGTTAGCACGCGTCGAATATCGGCGCCATCGGATACAGGCTACACAGGATTGTTAATTCGATGTCGTACGCGGCCTGTATGTACGCCTCGTTAGAAAACAATCTCGCTAATTCGCGCGCACCCGCTCGGTCCGCGTGCGATCCGTTAACGGCCCGTCGCCACGCGAATCGCCGATAAATTGGATAATCGGAGCGTACGCAGTTAACACGGACACACGGCTGAAAACGGGAAACAGCAGCCACGCGTGGTAGGAGCATTCGCGAGGTAATAATAGGCGCGATCGATCCGGTGAACCGTCGTTAAAATGCACTCGCGGTGCTGCCCGCCCGCTGTGTTACCGATCAGACGACAATTTTCGAACTGTACATACGAACCCGCACCGCTCGCATATACGAGTTATCTGCTCCGGGACTAATTAATTCGCGGATGCGCTCCTAGATAGGCCGATGCCGCGAGCGGGTCGATCTGGGTGGTTGCGGAGGAGTCGACGGAGAAAGGGATACGATGCATAAACCGTTGCATAATGCACACTTCATCGCGCTGCCGCTCGTTTCCCGGACACGGTATCTCGCAAACGATCTAGCAACCGACTTCAGCCCTCCGACCAGCCAGGACCATCATTGCGCAACA
This sequence comes from Trachymyrmex septentrionalis, assembly GCF_001594115.1. Classification (NCBI taxonomy): domain Eukaryota; kingdom Metazoa; phylum Arthropoda; class Insecta; order Hymenoptera; family Formicidae; genus Trachymyrmex; species Trachymyrmex septentrionalis. The sequence goes on along the minus strand of NW_017304438.1, from coordinate 6,530,655 downwards.
ATGTTACTATCCCGTCTTCCCATCTCCCTTTTTCATACCACAATTTGCGGATAAACAGGTCTAACAGGATTTTACATACGTCTCTAATTTTCGCTCCACGTCGACCGTTACGGGGATAACTCCTCGTTGCTTCGCGTGTTATAAGAACACGGTCGAAAGTTTTGCGGAATTTTAATCGACCCATTGTTGCAATGAAACATTATTAACCGGAGAGACAACGAGAGTCCTTCATGAAACGAGTATTATGACGGCATAAGTCAGGATATTGCGTTTGTTTGATGGAAACTCTCGCTCGCGTAACGCGGATTGCTTTAATATGCAACGCTTACGGAAAAACCTAATGGAAATTGTAGAAATCGTATAATTCATATTCAGCATTCATGAATCGTATAATTCATATTCAGCATTCTAGGATGTAGATGAATATTAATCTAAGTTCGTCGTGATTAGGACAGAAGCGTAACTTGGCAACTTAGTCGAGCGCCCCGGAGATAAAATCAGTAGTCTGATTAAGATTATATTGCTCGCAAAGTAAAGAAAGCGCCAACTCTAGAAATTCCCTCGGTATCGAACCGGGCAACTAAATGACTGCGTATAAGCCCAATAATTAGCCAACCTACTCCAGTATATAATCTAACTCCGTCCATGTAATGGCACACGTGTACGCCTTCGTATACACGCGGCAATGCGTGTCGAACTACAGGAGCGCGTGCACCTCGACATTATGTACGCGCTATCCTCCGCTTGTGTAATAAGCAGCATCTCCCGTAATCTGTAGCGTTGTTACCACCCACACGGTGCCGTAATCGCCCTCGTGATTCATCAACGTCTCGTTGTTACGTCGCGCGGAACATCAGCGGGCTCAAGACAGGCAATTTCGAAGTCGAATCTGTGACAGAACGTTTTTCCTGCATTGCTCTTGCCTTCTCTTTTTATTTCATCGTGTCTCGCTCGTGTTTCGTCTTCATTAACTCTACGCCCCATACAGCACAGAAGCTTGCATTAACATTTGTAATGTTACCGCAGTATTGCTGCAACGTTGCTGTGAAATGACCTGTATGGAATGAATCGTACCACGCATTGTGAATTTATCTGCGCTGTTTTTTTTTTTTGTATTTTTTTTCACAAATGTTACACTGCTAAATTAAACACGACGTTAAATTATACCTAATTTTAATTATTTTTATTACAGACACGCGATAGACATTCAACTTACTCTTCATTTTTTCTAATTCTTAGGAAAAGGTGAAAAATTATAATAGTTGAATTGAGATTATAATTAAACTACATTGGTAAAAACAGGCATTAACGCTTTCCGTCTACATACATAATTTACAACAAACTGTATATCGGATTAGCAATTGTTTTGTAAATCCATACTCTTTCTCTTTTGTAACATGTTCCAGTTTGAAAACAGATTTTGTCATCGTCAATAGTTAAACATGTTCCACTTTGAATCGTGCAATGCAGGAGTGACTAACTATTTAACTGTTTGGAGGACGTGGAAATTTATGAAAGATTACGTGTCGCTGATGAAGACCCCAAAGTGGAAATCGAAACGTTCGAATTTAATCATTGAACATTTAATTTATATTAATTTATATTAATTTCATATTTGTTAAATCAATTGCGTTTTGCTTTCTGCGCCTGCGCCGTGCTCTACTCTCATTAGCCTGTTCTCTAGTTTCGCTAGTTTTATCATTTATTAATTCATAAATCATTTCTATAGGTTGCCACTATTCCTACTCAATACATCGTTAATTTAACTATAACGATAACATTAAACAACTTAATTCAAGAAAATGTATTTTATTTGACTCAAATTTAGTTTATTACTTTTACTAAATATTTAATATACGTTAATATACGTGAATATGGTCTTTCAATCAAATCTAATCACGAAAATGAATGTACATTTTAACACGTAAAAATTAAAAATAACAAAACGTTAATTTAATTCAAGAGATTAGGTTACTATTTTAATAACATTGTATAAAGTTGATAATCATTCGTCGTTATTATACGACAAACAATTGCTCTATTTGTGGCAGACTAATCTGTATTTTGCGAAATGAGTTTCACTTAGCTGGCGCATTGCTCACCTACGGGCAATTGAAATTCGAGTTAGGAATATCCATTGGAAGGAAGCGGTTTGTATCTGGGATGAAGTGAGTATACGCATTACCTCGCTATGAGTAAATTAACGCTTCGATTATGTTTTGAAATACGCTCGTGAAGTGTAATTAGTAAGGACGGATTTAACGATCGATGTGATAGAGAGAGAGAGAGAGAGAGAGAGAGAGAGAGAGAGAGAGAGGAATGATTCATTCGATTGGACCGTCATGAATTGCGCGATTCATCACGACTCTTCATTAGAGGATTGTGAATTATTAAGAGACTCCCTCGACTTTGGTCCGCGCTACCTCTCCCCCATTCTGGCATAATCTGCATAATTCTAGACGGCGCGACTGCAATGCCCGTGTTTTATCTCCACTTACACAGAAACACGGAAGACGCCTTTTGAATGCCACGGTAATCGATCAGCACTCGTTCACATAAATTTTCTGTGAACGCCGAGATGCCGGCGCTCAAACGACGCGCCTGCACACCGAATATCTTTAATAATTTCATCTCGAGCGCGCGCGCGCGCGCGTATTCGTATCCTTTCATCCTTTGGGACGATAATCCCTCGTGTCTGAGTAGACTCCGTTTGTGGCAAATGGGCTGGAATAGAGAGAATTTTATCAAGTGAGCTCTCAAATCCTTAAAAATACTACCTTTATACGCGGATGAAGGCCACTTATGCGAACAATTATTATTTTATCTTGTAGGAACAATGATTTTTTTAGTTAGATAATTTTTTTGCTTTTTTTTTTTTTGGCCGATACAAAATGCAGGTCAATTAATGCTATAAATATTTTTAAGCAATAAAAAGAATTTTACTAATTGACCAATTTTCAAGAATGCTTCAAAGCACTTGTAGCATCAAGTGGACCTTAGTAATAGTTTTTTATCGATAAATTATAACATGCACATATCTTTTTTAAATTTTTTACGATTATTCTTGAAACGTTTTTATTGCATATTGTATTTTTTCGCGGGGCATCTGTCGTAGACAGTTATCCTTTCTTATATGGAAAGTACCATTACCGCAGGAGACGCAAGTTCGCAAGAAGAAACGGGAAGAAGAGCCAAAAAGAATGCGCAAACGGAAGGAAGATCTCGAAAACCAGGTAATTTGCGCTCCCAAACAAGAATTCCTCGTGAAACTTTCAATCCAGTTTCCGTGCTTTCTCGTAAGATACTTCTGTATTTCTCTCATGTCGCTTTTGCGAGAATCTCTCCTGTGCGGAAACGAGATCCGACTAATTCATTCGCTGAATGTACTTGAGTTAATCTGTATTAAGAAGACCCTCCCCTGTGTTTGAGAGAAGGTACATTAACATTTGATTGCTATTTGATGTGTACTCTTTAAATGCTCATGGAAAAATCAATAAAATATCGAGTGAAAAGTTTTCAATATGTTGTACCGAACAAATTATGTAATCCAAAGTATATGAAATCTTTATATATTTTTACGTATAATTGCATCCTACATTCCAGACATATTTACATATGAAATTTAAATCTTCTAAATCTCTCTCTGTCAAATATTTTCTCAATATTACACGGTAAAAAAATTTTATTTAAAATTGTAACAATTATAATGGATATTACACATTATATTTGCCGTTCGTATTAAAATAACATAGTTTAAGAAATATTACAGAAATATTAAAAAAGTTTTATGTAAAATTGCAACAATTACATTGGATAATTTTAAGTAGTCCATTCAATCTCTTCTGAGGTTTAAATAAATAAAGTGTTTTTCGACAATTTTGATCGCTGAAAATGAATCCGACGGCGAATTGGCTTATTACGTCAGGTTTCCGAGAAAATTGAGGTTAAATGTATCAAAATTAGCGTTTCTAGTCATATTTACCACTTTTTTTTACGACCAAAATAAATTTTTTTCAATTTCATTTACGTCACTTTAAAGTGCTACTTTTTATCTACAATATGAATTTATCTTTACGATACGATTTTTTTTATGCACAGTTAGCATATTATAAATAGGTATATAAATCATTAAATTGAATAGATAATTTAAATGTAATAGACCAATTTCGCCGTCGGATTCGTTTTCAGGAAACAAAAGTCCATCAAAAAAACACTTTGTTTATCCCCTCTTAAAAAAGTCCATTTTTGTATAACTGTGTTATTAAAGATACACACACACACACACACACATACACACACACACACACAAGTAAAGTTATAAACTGACAAATAAAATTATTCTTTTTTATCTATAATAATAATTAAATAATTTACAAAAGGTAAATTCACAATTATATAAACATTTACTTAATAATTAATCAATGAATTACGTACAATTTTTCTTAAACTATGTTAATATGTTAAGAATATAAAAATGCAAATATCATATAATATGTGTGATATTATTATTATTATATATTATTTAAATATGTACATTTTACGTAAAATGTGGTATCAGTAATTTTCTATTTAACGATATATTTACACAATTAGGAGTAAAAGTATTAATTTTTGTAAAAACGCAAAATTTTATATATTTTCATTATAAATTGTATATAACTTTTACACATTATTTAGTTTTATATACTTTTTTACAATGTATTTTACTTAAAAATTATAATAGTTTACTTTGAAAATACGCGTCGTGAAAAAGATAGGGAGAGAACGCAGCCCTCAGCATCTTCGAAAAATTATTAGCAAACTACATGAAGACATCAATCGCCCCTCCATGTTTTCTTTCTTCTCGAAGGGTACGAGAAATCGAATGCAAATACGCAAACAGAGAGTTCGCTGTCCTTTTCCTTTCCTTCTTCTACTCAGGGTGAATAGTCATTTATAGTTCGGCCACAGTTTGCTCGAAATCGTCGCTTCGAAATCGCTCTCGACGTTTTCGAATCGGGACACACGCGTGGCACAAAAAGAGACATTACGATGAAGGGGAAGCAGAGAAGCGCACTCTCGCCCAAGAGCAAAATCGACCGCTCCGTCGGCGCTGAGTCACACACAGACGATCCCATCGGGGTTGACTCTTTATTAATTCACCATGAGACTAAACGGAATTACTTTACACGCGCGCAGCTTAGCCGAGGCGGTCGCTCGTACTCTAAGTCGACGACACTTTGCTAGGGCTTAGTTCGGCTTAACGGCTGGTGGAAGCGAATCCACGCTACGCCGCGCCACGCGCGATTTCGACTCGCTCTTCCCCGAGGTTCGCGCAATTCCGCCGCAAAAGCGAGAAAGGTAACTCGAACTCGTTACACTGTGAAATTTATCAGGTTCGTCTCGCGAGCACTTAAGCTCGTTTAATGAAAGAGAAGCGGAGTTCGGTCGATATACATGGGATGCCTGCGACGGTAATTTTATCGAAGTTAGATGCGTGCTCCGTTCGTGCGACGCGTTCAAAGACCGTCAATGAGATTTTCATGACAAAGTGTTGAATCTCGTATAAACTATAAAGTTTACAAGTAGAATGCTTTACAATAAAAGAGTGAATGAAATCTGGGAAATCGCGCATTTGTAACGTGTAATCGGAACCGCCGCTGACATAAAAATTGCCTTCACATCGTGCAAAAGAGAGATTTTGTCGTCCCTCTTAACATTTTTATTTGTCAATCTTTTGAGAATTATTTTTTAAAACGCAAATTTTTATTTTTGTTCTAAGATATCGATGTAACTTTTTTTTTAAAGCGAAAATGTGAAAAATAAAAAATTTTTCTAACTTTATTTCAATGATAAAAGTTTTCTAATCACAAAAAGTGCAATAATTTACATACCTGCTTGCAATGATTCTGAAAACAGTCAATTAAATTGGTTAAAAATTCATAATGTCAAATTATATTCTGTTTAAGTTATTTTTAATCATTTCTACAAGCCGCTACCGCGGCTCAATAAGTCGTTAATTTAATTAAAACGACGGAGTTAAACAATTTAACTCCAAAAAATATAATAATTTTGACTCAATTTATTATTTATTAACTATGTTAATGTGGACGTTATTTACTCTGAAACTAACTACAGAAATGAATTGATTTATATATTTTGACACATATTATGTCATGGAAATTAAAAGTAACAAAATGTTATTTAATTCAAGAGATTAGGTTACAATTGCTACTTTGATGTCCAACACATAATATAACGATAAAAATTTCGAAGCATAAGAACCTATTAAATTTATTCGGTTCATCATCATCACTTTTAATCTATCTATTTTTTACTCTTCTCCATCTATCCTTTTCGCTACGGGAATTCGCGCTGTATATAATGAAAAATTGGTTTTTACTGCATATATATGTATCAAATGTGAGAATTATCGCGCGAAAATGCATGTGCTAAACGGGAACGCGGCACGCTTATGTTGGAACTCGGACAGGGAAGGGTAGAGGTGTACGAAAAGGGTATGTTGCCCATTAATACGCAAAATCCAAAAGTATTCGGCATTCGGTATGGTTACGGTTGTACCTATGAGCGGGCTAATTGGAATCCAATCAACGCGATTAATCGTTTAACATGCCTCGCGCACGTATTGTGGGATAGTACGGGAGGGAAAGCTGACGGCCAGTTTAGGTATTTAACAGCGGCAAACCGCCGTCGATGCGTAGGCGTGTATCTCCGGCTATATTTTATGTTTAGTCCCGCTCCCTGCCTCATGCAGACAATCGCCTCTCGTAGGTCCTAGAGAGAGAGAG
>NW_017304438.1:6521497-6523767 GCF_001594115.1 Trachymyrmex septentrionalis | reverse complement strand
GAGAGAGAGAGAGAGAGAGAGAGAGAGAGAGAGAGAGAGAGAGAGAGATTCTCCTGTGTGCTATCTTGGACCCCGTCGTCGTGAATGGACAAAGGGGAAAAACGGGACGGGTAGCGCCCCTTTTTATGGATGCACACCGGCCATCATTGAAGTCTCGACGGAGATACGAATGCGTTATTGCCAGTCGTTACCATTGGATAGATTAAGCCTCTCGCGTATAGTATCCGTGAATATGAGAGCTCATGCTTCTCGTACGGTTCTCAAGTTGTAATAATTGAAGAACTGGCAACTGTGTCCATTTTTTAGAATCTTGCTTTTCAAATAATTATTTAAGATACTCTAGTGCGAGAAAAATATTTGACGTTTGTAATTATAATTGTCTGGTAAAATAATTATGATTAAGGATATTATGGAGCTTTGTAGTTATTACTTTTACAATGTTAATGATAACCATTACATTTATTTCATAATGTAGTAATGCAATACAGTGTAGTAAAATAAATAACGTAAGAAAAGAATAACAGTTAAAGTAATTACATTAGACACAACCGTCATGTCAGTATTCTATCTACACTTATTGTATTTTATATTATATTTATTCTTTATTATTACAAAAACAATGGAACGTTTTTAAAACCGCAGTATGAAAAATGACTTTCCACTGTGGAAACAGTGCGGAAGAAATTGTCGACTAATCGTTAGTTCGTCTCGTTTCCGTTTGTTTGACGAGGACTGTCTTCCGGCCGGCACGGTGCTAAGTCCTAGCTAACAAGACGAGTCGCGACTGCACTGCGACTTCTTCTTTCCTCGGGTATCCGTCCCCTTTTTCCGCTGTTCCTGTAGACGCTATTAATTAAATCCACTCCAGTCTGGACGGCGCTATGGCGCTCACGATTATAATTTAAATGAAATCTCGTAATCTCGGAAGCAACCGGAACGGAAAGAAACACCAGGAGAGAAAAGTCAGCCCCGCCAGTACTATCGTAGAACGGCCTGGTAAGTTTTCCACTTTCGAAACGGACGAGCGGTTATATACATTATACATATTTCAAGAGGAAAATCGGAAAGAAAACGCAGATCTCTGGTAGAGGATAGTTGCGAAGAAGTTTCCTGCGTCGGGCGAAGGAAACAGGGCAAATCTAACAGCGGAGAGAGAGTAACTCTTTCCCTACCCCAGCGAGAGATCCTCTCGCATAATCCGACCTATGGAAGGAAAACGTCTAATTGAATCTGACAGTGGAGAATTACGAAGTACGAAGGACGAAAAAATAGTAAGCCACAGCAGCCGAGATATTCGAGGGATCGATCCCCGCTGCTTCGATCTGTAATACGATTAACGATCTCTCGCAACAAATCCAGAACGCTAGCAAAACTCGTCGTTGACGACGGCATTTACTGTCGCGAAGTTTCCTTTATTTTTCGCTATTCGATCCAGCGATAAGCGAATCACCGGCAAGGACAAATTGTTGCGATGATCGATCGTCGTCTACGAGGTTTGAAGATTAAAAACACGAAGCGCGGAGCTTCTGAATAATACACTGCACTTCCCTTATATGCAGATTACATCTCGCGTTCCGGAAAAAGCATCTGCGAGAAAGCAAAAAAAAAAAAAAAAAATAAAGTGCTCGCGAACGCGCGACGGAAACTGTCAAATGATTGAAATGAATGTTGACATTCGTGTTATCGAAATCGTAGCCGTTGTAGAAGCAAATGTTCCGTGTAATTTAGTGCACGCGACAGAAAGAAAAGATTAGTGAATTTTAATCGAACGCGCGGGATTATTCGGTACGACGCACGTAACATCGACAACGTGCAACATTGGATCGTGCAAACCCTTTCAACTGAAAAACATATTAAATTTTTAATAAATTTTTATTTAAATAGTACCAATTAAACATTTACATACAATAAGTAAATATGTAATCAATAAAATAATAACTGTTAAATCAAATTAATGATTCTTGTACGAATAAATGTATCTTTATTTATAAAAAAATCTGTATTTTTCTCATAACCTTCATTTTGTTAAAAAATATATGTAATTGCATGAATTTGGAATTTTACTGAAAAAAAATATATTAAATTTTAATACAAATAACTTATTAAAATTAAGTATATAATATTTTTTTCAGCAAAATTTACAATTCATGCAATTACACATATTTTTTAACAAAATGAGAGTCATGAAAAAAATACAGATTTTTTTATATTATATTTAAAATTAATAAAAGTTTAGCAGCAATTTAAAATCTGAATAAAACATTATTTCA
>NW_017304438.1:6517210-6521397 GCF_001594115.1 Trachymyrmex septentrionalis | reverse complement strand
ATATATACTAGTATATATATATAGACCTTATTGAACTGATTCATATGTATATAACATTCATGTTTATACATATGCGGAAAGTATAAATTTCCACCATTTACTTTTAAATTATACACGTGACTATACATTCTTAATTATTATTAGAATATTAGATTGACGAATAGTGTGAATAAACATTCGTCGAATTTATCATTGGTATTTGTTTTTTTTTTTGTTTACGAAACCAAACAACGCGAATTGTTTTAAATCGTACATGATCTGGCACAAGCTACGCGAATCAACGCGTATACAATTTTCCTATTTTTATGCAAAATACCAGCCACTCGGGTATATATATCGTACAAAGGAGATTATTATGCGCTCGAGGACCACCAACCGAGTTCATATAACGAGTCTCAGTTACAGAGAAACAATAGCGACGCAAACAGCGAAGAAAAATCGCGAGTGTGCTTCAGTACGGACGAATAATTACTGTCGTTTTGTCTTTGTTGCATTATTAACTGAAAAATTTTTGCAAAACTCAACAAATCATCGAGACATCAATGGCAGCTTGAGAAAGTTTTCTGTGTTTTACTATTTTTCCTACCATCGAATCCTACCATCATTTTCCTTTTTCGAATCCTCCCATCGTACAAATTCGGTAAGGATTCGTTAACATCCTTTCGGAAGCAACATAAAACTTCCGGCAATTCAATCGAGTCCTCCGGGAAAAAAAAACTTTACGCATTTGGCTCTCGCCCGAGGTCTTGAAAACTTACGTTTACATCATTTATTCCGTAACTCGAGTAGGCGCGTGCCCTGCACATGCGATGGCTTCCTTGTCATCCAGGATAACTCAAGTAATTTCATCATTTTTCGGAAGAGTACATGAAGTCCTAACTCAACGTCCAACTATCTTTTTCCTTCAAGAACCACATTGCGGTTGAAAAAGAATATTCATCTTGAAACTCTTATGTATTTTGAATTTAATTTAATTTTATTTTATTGTATACTCATAAAATTACACTGACATGTGCAAGAACGTATGGATACACAAATGGTTTGGCAATGCTGTTGCTATAAAGCGTACCAGAAATAAATAGGAACGATAATTGACTTACAACGAGATAATACATTACGCATGACTGGAATTACATTGAAAATATTTATTACATATTTTTTGAAAATATTTAAACTTAGATATTAATGAGGTATCTCATACACACGAGGAATATATGAAGCTTTTATAAGAGACGAACGAGAGAGAAAAAGATACAGAAAGCAGACCTGCATATCATTACAGAAAATTATCTACATACGTACACCATTAAAAAATACATTTTTAATTATAAAATATATAAGAATTAGTACAAATAAATAAGAAACTGATCGAGGCTGGATCTTGGTGCTAAATAATTAATAATTAATAATATCTCTATATAAATTCGTAAAAACTGCAAAAAATGTATTTAAAATTTACATGAAAATATTATTTATAGACATCAAGAACCAGTCTCGATCGTATTTTTTATTTATTTACGTTAACCATAAATTGATCTAATTTAACTTACATCATTATAAGAATTAATTTATATACATTTTGCAAGATTGAAATAAAGAACGAAAAGAGAGAGTCCTGTTTCATATGTTAGGGATAAGATTTACGCGCGTATCGCGTGATATAAAAGCAAATGATATATCGAAGCAACATCACCCTTTCGCCATTGTCGGCGAGTCTCCGATTCCAAGGTTTCGTCGAATAGGCGAGAAAGAGAAAACGTCGAGAGTGGTTTTAAAGTAGACATGGCGCTACGCGTATAATATCGATTCGCAAAGGATGAAAGCCGGAGGATCGTACGAGGTGGAGAACGAGTCCTTTGTGTACGTATGTGTGTGTGCTTGTATATATATCGTATATACATACGTGGTAAAAAGGGAAAAGGCTTCTTTTCTCGACATAGCACGTATCATGGGGGTACCGTTGCGAGATCCTCTGGGTGACAATCCGGAGGAAAGTAGGCAGAAGGGGATGGTGGAATCGCGAGGAAGAGTGGGAATGCTGAGGGGATGGTGAGGGAGTACGTATCTGCATATAACCTGGTTTCTCACTCACGCGCTGAGGCACTCGGCCAGGTAGCGATAGATGGAACAGGCTCCCACGGGAAGTGGCCCGTTCTGTCTCCGGGTCCGCCGGATAGCCTTGTAGAAGACCGACCACTCTGCTGGGACCGGACTAGTGCTTCTCAAACACTGGCCGTGCCGGCCGGCCAGCCGTTCCATCCTTCATTATCTAGCTTCTTCGTGCCCGCCATCCTATCGGGCGAAGACAATCCCACAAGCGAGAAGTCCACGTGCCCCGCAAACGTAAACGAGAGCTGGAAGCCTCTAGAGCGCATAATAAGGCTCCACGCGAGAGATTATTTTTAACTCCGACAGAAGGAGTTCTGACTTAATCCACGAGAAAAGGAGGAGCTCCGAGAAATGACTCAATTATTTATATCTTCTACTGAACTACTTTCCTGCGATTCTGGTTAAGAATTTGTATACACATTCGCGTGTAATTTCTCTCACTCTCGAACAATTTTGTCGTATAAAGAATCTTTTAGAAATGATCTTCTTTCATGCACGCATACAAACTGGTTCGAAGACTTGGATAAAGGCTTGTCTAAACTCGATGCCTCCTGCATGGAAACACCTGGCAAGGCCGTCTAGGTCCGTCACGAAAGATTATTTTGCGAGAAAGTATCGGACAACCGGGCTCCGGCATTGAGAGATCGTTGGGATTGTGACAGATGCGGAGCGTAGCAGAAGCCAAGAGAATGCGTGAGCAGGTGCTAAGGTTGTCGGTAAAAACGTCGTCGTGAATTTGAGGAGCGAATTAAAAATTTATTCGACCCCACGATTTAGAAAAGAGTAAGCGGAAAAATAATTCCAATGTGATATATACGACTTTCTCGATCCATCGATCGCTATAAGAAAAGATACAGGAATGCATTTTTTTATATGACAATTTTACATGGCGTAAAAAAATTAGTGTTTTAATAACTTTGTAAACCTTTTGTGTAAAACTAAGATAAAGTGAATACACGATAACGAGCGGGATCGAAATTCGGGCGATTTTCCGAGGTCAAACACGAATAATCTGTTTCGAAACTATAAAGTAGTTACAGTTATGCATATATGTAAAATACGTTGAATGAAACACTTTTAGCCACAAAGGCAGCCCTCCGCTCACCGATACCGCATTTCAACAAAATCTCGCCTACTTTATCTGGCAGCAGCCGCGTCGTACTCGTTGCCTCGTTAGCATCTCAATGAATATGTTATATTCATCGACCAAATATGTCATCGACGTGATCGTTTGCAGCTCGTGTGCATCGCAGCCGATGACTAATAAGTCACGGGCGAGATTAATAGACGAAGTTTCGTCTCGCCTCGTAAAATTGTAAACGGGCATGCTCTTTATTGATAGAAAAGGCAGAAGAGAGAGAGAGAGAGAGAGAGAGAGAGAGAGAGAGAGCGGAGGAGGTACCGTGAGTGAGAAAGGGAAAGAGAGAAAGAGAGAAAGAGAAAGTGAAGAATTTGCATAGTGAGAACTAGATAGAGAAGGATAAAAGGGCGGAAAGGGACGAAAGGAAAGAGTAAGCGGTATCGATATGCACAGGGAATATCGGATGTGAGAGCTAGCCTAGCAATATCGAGATGAGTTATTGTTCGCCAAGCACAATGCACTCAAATACTGAATGAAACTGGAAAATTGATACAAAAAATTCGTTATACCGGCTCTACAGAAGATCCTATCAATATTCGCCATCATCTACTTAGCGAAAACGGAGCAAGCTTCTCGACGTTATAAGCATGTATCTCGTAATAATCGTGTAGCTAAATAAAGATTTTCCTACACGTGTCGGCGCGAAATGCGCGCGAGGTATTCGAAAATATTGTTGGTTTCCAGCAAACAGTGGTGGTAATTGTCCAAATATGGCAATTCTTGTTTTACTGAATTGATAATTTATTTGCATTTTCAAACAGAGTAAATATCAACCGCACCTGTGTAACCGTAAATTGAGCTTAACGTATGAAAAATATGAAAACGTGCTGCGTACTGATCTGAGAAACGTGCGGGGTGTGTACATTAGCGAAACAATGAAAAAAAAAGCAAGGGAAATTAATTGAAACTGACGTTGCACGAATCTATCGCTTGTTGC
>NW_017304438.1:6512084-6517110 GCF_001594115.1 Trachymyrmex septentrionalis | reverse complement strand
GGGGTGTGTACATTAGCGAAACAATGAAAAAAAAAGCAAGGGAAATTATAATAATTGAAACTGACGTTGCACGAATCTATCGCTTGTTGTGATATTCAGCAATAATCTAATTTTATTTATATCCGATTATATAATTTACTTCTCTTTCACTCTTTCTGTAATTATCGAAAAAAACCCGCAGCTTCATTAGCTACCGTTCTCTCACGGTCATACTTTCTTTTCTTCAAGACGTAAAATCGCTTCCTCGGATTATTATCGGTATAGGTCGAAAGAAACTTCCACGGTGCTCCTTGTCTTAACGATTATTAGCGTTATCCCCTTCGATATATAGAAACATTTACGGCTTTTTTTTTTTATCTCTCGCCATCCCAGCGTCGGGGGCATCGGGTCTTCTTTATGAGCGCCTTTGTTCTTCCGCGAGTCAAATCCACACTAAATCAGAGTACTCTGTACGGGAAACGTCCAAACGTCAAAGCATCCCGAATCCATTATCGGGCGAGTGTTCCATCAAAACGGGGTCTAAATTAAGGGAATCCCCCATTTCGCGTTTCGCGATCGATAGGAGGGAGAAGGGCGGCACGATGTGGAGGCGGCCATAGTGCCAGCAACCGCAGGAAAACGCGACGACAAAGGGATATGGACGTGGGAAGAATCCGGGGGAGGAGGGGGAAGGGGATTCGGAATCGACGAAGCGTGCCTTCCGCCCTATCCTCCTCCCTATTCCTCCCATCGTCCGTCTCCTCTCATCCTGCACCCCGTCTGTTCGTCCACCCGGACGATCCTTCCTTTTTCATCGACTGCCAGCAGATAGACAAGAAAATCGGTCGGCATGTATTGCCCGCAGTCGTAAATCCATCGTAACGAGATATCGGACACCAATTGCAACGTATCAAACGCCATCGTCTTTGTACACGTTACGGACCTTTAAAGTAATTTTGCGGATAATCTGCGAATAATTTGTTTTACCGCTTGCTTTACGTATGCAACAAATAGGTGTACTAAATGTATTTAAATTTCTTTAAACGAACAGTTATATCAGCTCATTTGTTGCAATGAAACGTGCCTTAATTATTAATATGCTTTTTTTTTTTTTTACGTAAACTACATTGCGTAATGCGTTGATTTCTAATAACAAAACGCGGAGTAATTTGCGATTCCACTGAAGAAATTTAATTCTTCGTTGAAACAACATCTCTCCAGTTTCTTCATTCTTTTGATCTATTATATTTTTACCTTACAATAAATAATAATAAAAGTAATTGTCTATATTTGCAAACATGAAACATCTCAAATGACACGGACAAAGATTTCCAGCGAAAGTTTCAGCAGAAAGATTCAGCAGTTGTAGGCCCATTACACAGTTGGAAAAGATTTCTACAGGCCGTCGTTCCCTCTGAACTGAAAGCGTAAAGTAACCAGACGATTTCGCAGGTGTTTTTTCAAGCGGTCTTGCCTGTAGGTGTTATGCGAGAGGAAAGTGCTGGAAAGTCAGCGAGCTTAAATATCCGTCGTGCGCGGGATGTCCGCGGGACAGCGCGAACTCCCGACATCCAAGGTTTTCTGCCATACTCGTTAAACGAACCTACGCGAATAGCCTTTTAGTCTAATTCGTCGTATAAAATCCCAATTAAACGCTTGGGAAACGGGAGATCCCGTCCGAGCTTCCTTGCCCCGGGAAAGCCAATAGAGAAACCACGTCCTCGTAATCCCCCACGGAAGCTTTTTCGGATAAAGACCTTTATTGGCGGCGAAAGATTTGTAACGGAATAGACCTATCGCAAATTCCCTGTCGAAAACGGGCGCAAATTCTCATATCCGGCGCTGCCATATATTCGTGTCCTTTGATCTCGGACAGAAGAAGCGCACGAACCTTCAGCAATATAAGAAAGTACCTTGGAAATTGCTGTCGATATGAAGAAATATGAACGTGGCGAAATGATCGTTCAGAGACACTCCAATTTCTGATTCCTTGACCAATCCAACATTGGTTACCACAAATCTTACAGTAATATTGTTAGAATTTGTACAGTTTTCATACATTTTTTTATTATTAATTGCTCTTAAAATTTATGCTTAAAAATACTTTTAACATTCCGGAACTTTTAACAGATATTAAAATTGCTTACAAGTGGAAATTGAACCGATAAATCAATTAAGAGAAAGAATCCTATTTTTAGTCGTAGCTCTCGATGCTTAATAATATTGTATTTACATGCAAATTTGCAAATACATTTATCTATCCAGATTGAAACCTTGGCTGAGGTGATACTTTTCGCAATAAGCTCTTTCAGTGCTTTAAGATGCTTAATAGCATCATTATTAAAATTGACGCTCAATGTAATTTGCAATGTTATTTCCAGTTTAATTTTGTGATGATTGCGTTTGAAGTCCGATAAACCGAATCGACGGGCAATTTGTAGAACTGAAAAATGCATTTGCAAATTTGCATATAAATATTATTAAGCACCAAGATCCACTTCGATCGAAAATAGAATTCTTTCTTTTAATTGATTTAAAAAAAAAATGCGCAATTATATGCCAAGAAATTAAACAACAACAAATCGCAGACATATAGATACAGATATATATCTTGCTTCTTACATTTCAGTCTTCAATCTCTTCGACAAATTGTAAGTCGCAGGATCTTTCGAACAAAAAGCTGTCCGATCTTACAGTAAGAAAGACTCAAGTGCACTCGCGCGTCAGCAGCGGCTCGTTTCTTTACCGAGACGCTCCATTAAACATCCTCAACTACTTCTACTTTTGCACATTTTTTAGAGCTCGTTTACCTCCTATTGTTTCACCTCGGCTCTTCCTCCGACTCTACCTGTCAAGGAAAGCTTTTCTCTTCCTTCTAGCAATATTAATTGCGATTAATAAGTCAAAACAATTACGACGGAACAAAATGAAGAAAATAAAATGTGTTCTCGCGGTTGCATTCATTATTTCTCTCATTTTCCGTATTTTAGACGTAAGTGATGTCAAAAATATTTTCATCTATGAAACTTAATTTTTTTCCCCCATTATTACCGAAGACGAGCCACATATACTTAGTTCCTCGTTATTTCTAGGCAAAATATTTCCCGCAGGGGTTTCGCTATCATTATTTTCTAAGAGAAGCCCAACCTATCCGCGCACCAAGCTGCATTACAGACAGACTGTATTCCGTACTGCCTACTAACCGTCAGAGCGTGGCCGGGTTTTCTCCGCATTTAGCACCGAATTATTACGCCCCCCGAGCGTTCTCCATTCTCGCCATTTTACCTCTTCTCGCGTAATCTGTCGCACTGCCGAGCGGAACGAATGCCAAGGGACGCGATGGCACGGAGGGAAATGAGAATATAAAGATGGAACTGCTTCCTGGTTAAACATCGCGTTTGTTGACAAGTTGTTGAGTGATTCTCGTGAACTACGCTGATATTATTTTTTCACGTGGTACTGTCGCTTTTTTTCACGTGCGATCGAACATGTGTCTCATAGCTGGAACGTTTTGTCCTAACAATTCAATACGTTGAAAAATCCGAGAGTATGCGTGACAATTTCAATAAAATTCTAAATTGCTTATTGTAAAATCATATTGAGCTGCAAAAAAAAAAACGTGAAAATATTTTCCAAAGCTGCGTGAGAAATAGCAGTCTCCTTCTTTTTATATGAATTAAATCACAATAAACACGATTTTGCTAAAGTGTATAAAAATTTAGCTTATAGATACAGATCTGAAAATAATTTTGCGGGACCATCGAAACAATTATGTAGGACGCTCAAATTAATTGCTAAAATGTCAACATTTTTTGCAGCTCATTATATGTGTTTCCTACGTAATTTATGATTTAAGTGTTTCGATGAATCAACCAAATTATTTTCAGTTTTGTATATATCTATCTAAATTTTTAGATACTTCAGCAAAATCATCCTTTTCGTGTAAATATAAAATTATTTCCCTTTTGATAGAATTTGCATTCACACATGTAGTTTGAGAAAAGCCTAATTGCGCGATGTATTAAATAAATTTTCTGTTTTATTGAAAATAACAAGAATTGCAACAATAGGAAATTATACGCTTAATTATAATTTTGCACGTGTCTCATGCAGATCCATTGCTCGATTTACGGCTCGAAAGACATCTTTAGGCATTTAGATTCTTTCATTACATCGATATTCTCGCAAGTTACTACGACTGCAGATCCGTCGAGTGTGTACTCTGCACTCGAAGCGGCTCAGCTACCCTTTGTATTTGAATATTGCTGTCCAGGATCAACGGGGCCATCTACACGCTCGGCGGATTCAGGCCTCGCGGATACCGATCCGGACTTGATGAGCTTCGCTACCAGTGCAACCGGATATTGCAGGGCTGAGATAAAGGCCAGACCATGATGGAGAAAAGTCTCGAACGCTCGAAGAGGAGATGAAACGGAGGAAGAAGGGAAGGAAGGCAACATCCGCGAAATCGTCCTTAAGTAATCGGCCTTTCCGTAGGTATTCGTCGAGACGAGAATGGAACGAGGTGAGGTGCAAACGACGACGGTGGAAAACCAAGGCATACCGGGGACTCGATTAAATGATTAAACGAGCCCCGCGGCGCCATATTAAACTTGCCGTTATTCTCCCGTTCATGGTAGTCGCTTCCTGCGACGACGACAGTCACCCTCTTCGCCGACGCGGCTTCTTCCATTTTTCTCCCCATTCTTCGTACCTTTCTCGCATCCCCTAACAATGTCATTGTCCATTATCGCGGCACAATCGAGGAAGAACAAAAACAGATTTCGATTATACCGATTGCAATGAATTCTGATGAACTGGTTTTCTTTTCTGAAGCAGGAGGAAAGAGGAAGGGTGTAAAAGACGTCCCTCATAAATCTCTCGGAAGCGCTATATCGCTTCGTCTGCACGGAGTATCTCGGGAGGAATATGCCCGATTCTTGAAAACGTTATTCAAATGCTTTTAAATAGGAAAAATAATATATGAATACGATGAGTAATGTAAGATATAGAATCTAAGGATACTTCGAGATAATGAAATGGAACA
>NW_017304438.1:6495754-6511984 GCF_001594115.1 Trachymyrmex septentrionalis | reverse complement strand
AGTAATGTAAGATATAGAATCTAAGGATACTTCGAGATAATGAAATGGGACAAGAAACTAGACTAAAATAACTCATTATAACGTTTTATCGCATAAAAATATTAATTTAAGCTAATTAAAGATCTATTATATGCATAATTAAAGGAGTTATAATTTCAAAGTTTTTGAGAGAAAAAAATTGGAATAAACGTGAGGCAACGTTTTATTACATAAAAAAAACCAACGATTGAGCTAAATTAAGGAGCGATTAAGGAGCTAAAAAATCTAGAGAATATTTCGGGAAAAAGAAATTAGAATAAAGTAACGCGTGATAAATGTAAAACTACAATATTAAGAGACAGTATCAAGAATAATGTCTCGCGTCAAGTCTACTAATTATATAAATATCAACGGTTTCAGTTAATTAAGGAGTTAATATATCCTACGTATTTTAATGAATATTTAAATTTTACATTTTTCGTATCACTGCTTGTATCATCAATAATCATCATTATGTATACAGAATTGATGTAATTTTATTACAGTATAATATCCTGTAATAAAATATTCAATGTTAAAATTCCACGATACGTAATTTCATTTTGTTTATGAGCAACTTGGGGAAACATCGTTACGAGCTGGATTTTGAACGATTTGGAATAAAGTCTCTCTCCCTCTCTCTTTCTCTCTCTCTCTCTCTCTCTCTCATTCTCTCTCTCATTCTCTCTCTTTCAAACAGCCTTTGAAATAATTACGCGGATGACGTGACGACGATCCGACGTGCAACGAGCATAGATTTTCAGACGAGACTCGATTAGATCATTTAGATCGTTTTAACGCCAACGGAAGAAGCGGATCGGCTTTTTGCAGAGGTTCGGATATAGCCGTTGAAGCGTTCGCGACCGGGATGCATTTGCATATAAACGAGAATTCACAGCAACGCCGAAACGCGCTATTTTTATTATTATACTAATTAGGTCGTCGCGTTGCACGTACTACAAATTTCTACCGATTATTTTCTTCTCTCTCTCTCTCTCTCTCTCTCTCTCTCTCTCTCTCTTGCTGTCACTCTCTCGCCAAAATATGCAGCCGCCGGATGTAGCTTCTGCAGCTTTACTCTTCGTCGGGATCACCTGCAAGATCAACCGGTGCGATGATCGAATTTCGGTGAGGTTTGCCCATCTTTTTTTTCAGAGCACTGTTGATTCGGACTTTTCGCAGGCGGCACTCGAACCTTGCGATTAAATGGCCCCGCGAAACATTTTTTTTCCACCATCGAACGAGTCGTCTCATACAGAGGGATTGAAAGGCGTCCTCTCCACTCTCTTCTCCTCCCGTACCTCTCGCCGTTGTTCGACACGCAGTTATCCGTATTTTATGGAATGGCTCTCTTCGACGACCCTTGTTTCCCCTCACTTTCATAAATCATTTACGTCGCAAAGGCACCGTGTCTGAAGTTCGATTGCAATTTTCGCGTACCGCTATCGTTAAGTCGATTTATTCGCCCGTTAAAAAACGACGAATAGAACAGAGAATAATTAAGTGAACAATAATACGGCTCATTAATTAAAATTGTCACGTTGACGCGAGCGTTACGTCACAACGATGTTTATGAAATAAATAAGGAGAATCCCAATCGGGGCCGAACGTTTTCTTCACTGTGTAGTACTCGAAATTCCCCCCCCCTCCCCCCCCGATTGCTATTTGAAACGTTTCCAGTTTTCAATATCAAATCGATCTCGGTGGACGTAATTGCCAATCTCCGCAGTTAGCGGAAGACGGGGACACGTCCTGCTCCGGAAGGCTCGGTTCGCGAGGTAGCCGATCGAAGATGTGTCCGTCGCCGCGCCATCGAGATTCAACAACGCCCAGAGCTCTTCCAACTCGGTGACGTTTGACAGCTCGTTAGCTCGTTTCCCTGACGAGGGAAATCGCGGTTACAGCTATCCATTGTTCTCGGACTTCGGTGAACGTGCGATTTTCTACGCGCATATTTCGGGAGCTGCTCCGTAACTTCGTCTCTCTTTCTCCCTTTAACTTTTCATATTTATCTACTACTTAAAATGTTATCTTCCGTTTTCCTTTATTTTACTTTTGTAATTTTAATTACTATAATTTGAATTACTAGATACTAAAAGAGCAATGGTAACCCAATCCCTTGAATTAAGTAACATCTTATTATTTTCAACCTCCGTATGTGTCAAAATATAAATCGATGCACTTTTGTATTTAATTTCGAGGTAAACAATGTGAATGTCCATGACCGGTATTCATAGTTAGTTCTTATATTCAAGATTGTCTGAAGTGGTATAGTCTTAAGATGTTACAAGTACTTGTATAAACCAATCAGGAAGCCGTATTAGTATTTTAAGACAGTCTAAAATAAGAACCGACTATAAATATCGACCCATATTAACATAGGTATGCATTTAGTAAATAATTAACTAAACTAGAATCAAATTTAATAAATTTTCTTAAGTTAAATTGTTCAATTCCGTTATTTTAATTAAATTAATCCCATGTTGGCGAACTATATCTAGAAATGGTTAAAAATTACTTAAATTTGGTACAATTTGACATTATATGAATTTAACAGTATACAGTTTTTACATTTTATTCATAGTTCTTATTATTCCATCTTTTAATTTCTTTGCTTTCATTCTTTGTTTTTTTTTTCTATATTCTTAGAGGGTTTGCCCTAAAGTATTAACATAAACGCCATTATCTATCTGTCTTATCTATTTATCCAACTACTCATCTATCTACTATATATCTATATATGGTATCTATTTCCGTCTCTCTCTTCTCTCTTTTTTTCTCTTTTTTTCCCTCCTACTCCCATCATCTAGCGTACAGAAACGAGTCTCTCCTTTGTGAGCAAGATGTTCTGGCGGATTGCCAGGATTAATTATGGTATATACTGAACTCTCGGATGGACTATCATGCTCAGCTCTAACTCAGCTTTCAATTTGCAATCCCGCGTATCGACATCCTCGAGAATATTTCTGTACTTTCGTGAAATCTCAAGTATCACGCGCGACTGAGCAAATTTCTCGCAGAATTTATTATGGAGAAAAGAACATTTAGTTGACAGAATTTCAATTCAATATCGGAATTATTAAATTGAAATTAACTAAGAACATTCTCTCTAATTGACACCAATTAAAATTGTCATTTATAGGTATCTAACAATTATAACAATCCCCACCTTTTCAGATTCATAATTATATTATTGCATTTAGAAATTTTTTTCATTTATAAATTAATTATATGATTTTGGAGAAAAAAATTTTAAAAACTATAACAATTTTATTATCATATTATTTTCGAGAAATAGCGTTGTCAATTGTTTTATTAAATGAAAATCGAGCCTTTTCTATTGTTAAAAAATTTGTAATCGCAGTCAAAGAAAATCCAACCGTAAATTTTCAATAATATATAAAAATTTGTTACGGTATATATATTCAGTATACGGGATATATTTTTTATGGATTTACATTGAAATCAACTTGGAAGTGCGATAACATTTACGGACGCGTTTTATTTAATGTATGACGTTACAAAAATATATGAAAATATCTGAAAAACACCGTATTCGCTGTAACGTATTATAGCTAAACCATGACAGACGACCGCGATGCATTTACCGCTCATCCATAATCGAATTTCACGTATGGACGCAAACGAATAATTATGTACATGTTTAACGGAATCGCCCATGTTTTATGTAGCTGTATTACAGCAGAATGTAAACATCGCGGGCGTTTTTCTCAGCGCGAATGTGTTGAACATTAATAAAAATCGGCTGCAACTCGTCGCATATTGATTTCTCTGATCAGGAATTATCATTTTTTTTTTTTTTTTTTTTTTCCTCCAAGTAAAGGGCGATAGCGCAAAATCGATGGAGATAAATCTCGAAAGCGAGATAAACGATGGCATAGTGAGTGCATGACAGCGAAGAAAACGGACATCGGTATTCCGATAGCCGTCCAAAGAAGAAGGCAGGTGTTCATCGGAGGCAGCTGCAATCACGACCACCATCTGCTGCGGTAATGCACGCCCGTTCGGAGTCTTGAAGCGAGGCGAGAGGCCCCGAGAGTCCCGGCAATTAGGCCCAGTCGAAACACGTGCCCGGTTCGGATGAACCGATTTCGAGGAGAGACGTGATTCTCCTTGAAAGCCGTGCGGTTTCTCTCTCTCTTCCTTTCTCTCGCTTCGTCTCTTCCTGCTGCGTTTTTTTTTTCTTTCCTTTTTCCTTTCTTTTTTCCACTCCCTTCTAATTTTTTTTCTTGCTATTCTTGCTTGGCTGCGCGCGCGCCCGTTGCACCTTCGCGTCATCTTTCAACAACAACTTGTTGAGCAACAGTTGGTCGGCACGAGACAAGGAATATGCTTGGGTACCGATTAAAATAAGAATAAAAAGGAATAAAGACTTGGCTCGCGCGAACGGCTACACCGCGCGAAGATTGCAAGCTACTACTATTAGGAAAGAATCTACGTCCATTTACGTTGAAAGTTATTCCAGAAATTTGTTTACCTTATTACAAGTTCATATCTTGAAATACATAAAATCTATACAAGAATTTTATTGAATATATCGAATAATATAATATGACATAACTTTATAATATACTTAGAAATCTATACCTTTTTTCACACACCTTATAATTTATATAAATTCTTTTTTCAACAAATTAACTTTTGTAAACAAACGCTGTTTCTCAAGCAACAATTCATGAAATTATTTTTTATGTAGTAATAGCATCTGAAAATAAAATTTTATGACACAAGATACTACAAGTGACATCTTGTGGCAAATGTATGAGCTTCTAGTAGAAAATATCGAGAAAGAAAATTCGATAAAAAAGAATTTTTATATAGACTTTATATATAAATCCCTGTTTTTGTTTTGAACATTATTTCAAAAATATTACTATAAAATAATTAATCGAAATGCCAAATATACAATTATTTCATTGAGAAATACATTACAATTTTAAAACTTTATCATTACTCACTAACTCACTTAAAAAATAAAAAAGTATAAGTGAATACGTATAAATTGTGTAATGAATCATTTGTAATAAATATATATAATTTAGTTTTATTACTCTTAATATCCTTTTTTTTTAATAGAAAAGGAAAATCAGGACACCAATAAGATATTTTTCTCAATATTTTAATGTAAAAACGAAAAACTTGAATACATTGACTATTTTAAGGAATATGCATACACAAAAAATTACATCTTGCAAAAATACAATACTTTATTTTTGTTTTTGTTTTACCTCATTGAATCGGTGCTGCCGTCTTTATCATTATTACACAACTCGAGTCACAATACCACAGTAATTCGACACTGAACAATAATGATAAAACATTGAAGAAAAAAGATTAGGAATCAGGCATAAAATCTTTTACGCAAACTTCTAACCTATTATGTTTAATAAAGAAATAATTTTGTGAAATTTATTCAATATCAAGAATCAAACGGAACTGGATACATTAACAAGAAACTAAACTTAATTATAAATGTAAGGATAAAATTTTATTAATAGCGACCGGATCGACCATCTCTGCCCTTCTCGTCTCTTCCCTTACGTCGATCTTTGGATCTGGATCTTCTATCTCGGGATCGGGACCTCCTCCTACGTTCGCGACCTCGCGACCTCGATCGCGATCTTGATCGACCCTTGCTCTTCTTCCGGCTGTACAAATATCGACGGAGATCCCGGGAGATCGGCTTCAAGTGCATGAAGTTGCAAAATCCGGAGCGCGTGCACTCGCTAGATGCACATTATTTTCGTATACAATTCCATGCCTATTTATTATGTACTTTAAATCGTATTAGCTCACAATTACCCCATTTCATATTGACGACAGCAGGCCTCACGAAAATCGGTAACGGGTGAAAGCTCGGCGTAAACTGGTCTGCCACCAAACCAACGATTATTCAAGTCATTGACTGCCTTCTCAGCATCTTCCTCTCTGCGAAATTTAATGTAAACGTTTCCGACCAAGTGATCGCCAAGATTATCGCACACGTTCATCTCTTCAATCTCGCCGTACTTGTCCTCACATTCGATGAAAACGTCCTCGAAAAAATTGTCATAATGCTCTTGCATCTCTTCATCGGATACGTTTGCAACCACTGTCGTAAAATACATTCTGAACTACATCCTCATTTCGTATAAAATGCTTTCATTAAAACTCAATACAGTGTACTTACAGTGTGATCCATCTGCGCTTTTTGCAGAATTCTGAGGGTTCACATAAAGATTCTGCAGTAGACATGTCTGAAGAACACAGACTTTGCATAAACGATGTATCGCGTGATAATAAAGTTAATTCTATTAATTTCTTGAATCCACTTAAACATTTAATTTGTGTATTAAAGTTTGATGTGTTTAAATTCAAGACAAATACTGATATAAATTCTTATGCAAAATTATCACAGTATACCTGGCAGAATAACATATTTATGTCCATTTCCATCAACATAGATTAACTTTAATCTCGGTTCAACTTACTCTTCGTCTTTTTCTAATTCTAAAGATTAGAAAAAAAACGAAGAGTAAGTTGAACCGATTAAAATTAATCTATGTTGGTAGAAATGACCATTAACCGACAAAAGTTGTTTGACAAAAGTTATATATCTTATTAATAAGATATAAATATGTTGTTCATAAAAAAAACCTTATACATATCTTACATTACATATCAACATTGAGATATGTAAATTATTGTAATCATAAACATAAAAATATAAAATATGGAAAAAGATAAGTAAATCTTACTTGGCTAAATGTTGGCTTGTTGTGAATTCGTGAACATCGATCTCCATGTCGACATGCACCTATCTTGAAATAAAACGAGCAATTGACTCTGCAAGAGAAATAAATGAAGTTTACATCACGATCATAACCTATTTCGTGTAAACCAGCGACATATAAAATATGGATTTTACACTTACTTGTCCTTCTCAGTCCCGAAAATTGACGCCAGATATTCAGCCATGGCTTGAAACTCCTCTGGCTGGAGCGTATCACAATTGTATCAAGAAAAAAACAGATCTTTCCGCTTTTAAATATCCGGCGACATATCGAGTACGACTACGACTATAAATACATCGAAGTACTGTTTTACCGACAGAGTATTGTCAATATAGCGAATTATAGGTCTGTTCTTTTTAACTAAAGTTCTTGCACAATTCATCTTTTTTCCTTTTCTCTCTATGTTGGAAAGAAAAAGAGAAAAGATAAACCGTGCAAGAATTTCAGTTAAAAAGAACAGGCCTTATAGTTTAAAGTTGTGCCGTATATATACTTCAAAGCTGTATTCTAAAACGTTAACTTTGAAAAAAATTTGACTCGAAGAGAATGTTTTGAAATTTAGTCTAAGATTAACATTTATATAGAATATATAAATATTTAAGTTTACACGAATTTTTTTTATGTGCACAGCACAAGCGAAGTAAAATATATAAATTATTAAATTAGGTTTTTATATACGTGAATTCTGAAATATTTGTAAAATTCCTAAGATTTCTAATTATATAATTTTTGATGAAATGTTAGGAAATATCGAAAAGTTTAAGATTTCTTTTCAGAAATTATATAAAAAGAGAAATCTTAAAAATCTTAAAATATTTCAAAATTCATATATGGAAAATTATAAGAACAGACTTTCTCAATATTTTTACAAAATGTTTCAATTCATATAAAAATTCTGAAAAAAATTTAATACCATAAGTTAAATTTAATTGATTAGTGATTAATTATAACTTATTTTAAGTATTATAATTACTAAGAACAATGCTGTTAATATTCAAAACAAATAACGTTTAACTTAATTACTTATACAAATTTAATACACTTATAATACAAATTTTTCTAAGAGTATAATTTATATTGTATACGAAATGTAAATTATTATATTTTTATATGTGTAAATGTACAACTCTTGTAATTAACTATATACATAATTAATGTATATTTTAATTAAGTATAACTTATGTCTAAATTAATAGTATATTAAAATAAAAGTTTTGTATTAATATTTAAAAAATAATTATTTTAATTGTTTATTCTAATAAAATGGCTAGTATGTACATTTCGACATGCAATCGTAGGAGATTAAAAATATTTCGTTAGCGCCTACTAATACATTCTGCTTACTATTTATATCTAATTTTATTCTCATGGTTTTAAAAATATTTCAACAATAATAAGAATAACAATTAATAGTTCTATAAATATATACAACAGTATTATAGTTTCATCAATAATTTCGATTAATTCGATAACTAATTTTTTACCTAAATCTCGCGATAAATCTAAATTTTAAAGATAAATCTTAAATTTTTAATTCCTTTTTTTACTAATATTTTTTTAAAGTCTTGTTATTATATACGTTTGTTATGAAAGTTTTGGAGTTTTTGGTATTACATTACTGTCTTCCATTTGTTCCCTTAGACGAAATTTCTGAATTTTTCCAGTATTAGTCTTTGGATATTCATTTACGAACTGTACATAACGCGGTATTTTAAAGTGCGCTATTTTGCCTTTACAATAATCTATTAATTCTTCCTTTGTCATCGTCGCACCGTCGCGAAGTTGAATACACGCACAAATCTCTTCTCCATACAACTTGTCATATGCTCCTATAACTTGTGCCTGCATTACTTTGGGATGGGTCGTCAGAAAGTCTTCGATTTCCTACGATAAAAAAATTTGAAGTTGGTAAAGTCTTCGAATTGAATCTTAAAAATTTTTTTATGCGTTTTTAATTTCTCAAAATTAAGATTACATACAAATTATTTGGAGTAGTCGTATCGAGAGTAATAGAAATTAATCTCTCTTTCAGAAATTTAAATGCTAAGTAAAACAAAAAGTCATTATAACATCAAAATCATTTTAACTTCAAAATTATTATTAAAAGTCACTTTTTGAGTCAGTTACAATTCATTTTAACGTCATTTTGAAGCTGTATGTGTTTTGCTTGAAATATTGCCATTTTTTAATAGAACTTATAAAATATCATCAATGTTATTTAATATTTTCAATCGACTCTTTACTGAAAAATAAGACGTATTAAGTAATGAATGAGTAATATAAATCGTATAATATGAATCATGATACTCACCTTAGGGAAAATATTTTCTCCTCCCCGAATAATCATATCTTTGAGTCTTCCGACTACACGAGCGTATCCATCTTCCTGTAAGACAAATTGGTCGCCTGTCTTCAACCAACCATCCTTCGTCAAAGTCTTTTTCGTATTTTCTTCATCGTCCCAGTAACCTAACATTGTGCAGTAACCGCGAATCCAAAGTTCGCCAGATTTTCCAAAAGGGACGGTCACACCGTTTTCGTCGACGATCTAATCGGCAGAGATATACGTAAAAAAATACATATATCATAAAATGTTAAAAGTCGAAATTAGAGAAAACTATTTTCAAAATAAAAAATTGATACCATTATTTCAGTATGATTCGCCAAATGACCAACAGTGGTCTCGGTAAGATGTCTATCTTCTCCACGAATCGATTGAAATACTATAGCTGTTGTTTCTGTAAGGCCATATATGCTCTGGAATTGAAAGTTTATCTCATAATACAGAGACTTATATAAATATGTAAATAAATATATGTACAAATATTAAATAATCAGAAGTAATATACTATAAGCCAAGCTGGATGTTTAGGTGTTTATTTTTATAAAAATATTAAATGAAATATATAACTACAAATACCGTTTTTAATAACCGTTTTGAGTATTAAATCATCTTCAGTGTAAGGCCACTCGATAAATATACATATAAATTAACAATATAAATCAGCATAATTAATATAATATTACTTATGTTAATTAATATAATTAACATAAGTAACATAACTAAGTTAATTCTAAATAATCAAACGTGATTAATCATATCAAACAATCTAATGCACTGCATGAGTATTGAATAATTATTGTTTATTTACCGTCGTCATATCAAGTATCTTATCGTACTGCAACATGCAATGATTATACAAGTTATATTTAGTTGAATTTTGAAAACAAACAGAAATGTTAATATGGTATTAAAACATAAATTACAAACAATTTTTTAATGCTCATATAACTTTCAAACAAATTAATAAATAGTAACTCAAGTCAACAATTAAACGAGCTATAATTAGATGTGACAAAGCAAAATTTATTATTTCACAATATAATTTTCCATCGATACGTTTCGACTATACTTAGTCCTCATCAGTCGCAGAAATATAATTATCCCATATAACAAAAATTAAATTAATATATTTAAAAGATCATCTCAACTTCGATTTTCAATAGTCAGTATAAATTATATTATATTTAAATGTCAATTTGTCGAACAATAAAACGTAGTAATAATGAATCATAATCCAACCAATTCGTTGGTTAACAGCGTGAAAGGGCAATCAGTGTGAATAAAAGAAAGTTTCCATTAAAATTGCAGATATAGATTAATGTCAAATTATATAAAGTGGTTGTACGTCCGTCCTTAATACTATTGGTAGATAAAACATGGTATGATGCTGCTCAATTATATAATAGTATCATGATGGATAATTATTAAAGCTGAAGAGCCTTTGATTGAATTTACCATTATATCATTAAAGCCTAGCACGTCTCGTATTCGTTTGAAGAGTTCAGAAGACGCAGGTGCACCACCGGTAATTCCTGCCTGAAGACTGTCTATTGGTAGCTGTAATCGTTGCTGTGCCGCGATTAAGTTTACCTAGCAGCATACATGAAACTCAACTTAATGAAAAAATTAATTTTCTATAAATTTCTAAAAAAAAAATGAAGACCGACTAATCATGAATAAAGTTTAAATTTTATGTTTTAAACTTCTTTAAATTTTATATTTTAACCTAAATTGTAAATGCAATGATAATGAAAATTGTTAATGTTAAAGAATGCTGAAATTATTTTACTTTGTTCACATTATAACAGGTATATTAAAAGTAAATTGTACAAAAGATAAAACTGCTTTGTAAGAATATATAAATATAAACAAAGTTTAGTTTAGCGATATTTATTCATGTATTATAACAAGTTTCATCAATTTGAAATTCTGCCTAGGAAGCATGACCAGCGATTACTCATTGCATATTTTTACTGCTCCCAGCTAACATTCGATACTATTAATAATTAACCAATAACACATCATCAGAATAGTGATTGTCTTAACGTCATAATTAAATGCATCATGACTGGCAACGATGTTTTATAAGAATAATGCGTTACCGTTAATGTACTTTTCATAAAAAGTAATTTTATTACCGTTATTCATTATATGAAATCGTTTCTCTTCAATCAATTTTATAATATTCTTTAAAAGGAAATAAATTCCTATTTTAAGTAGATAATAATTTTTTTAATTAATTTTTCTAAAATTTGTGACAAATACATTTTAAGATTCTTATCAAAAAAATAGTTTTTATTAAAGATATATAACCGTTACTTAAAAGAAAGAAAGAACATTGAATAATCATTTTTCTTAACAATAAAGTAATATTTTTCTGTGTGATATAAAGATAAAAGGAACTCTAAAAATAAAAGTAATGATAAAAATAGTGATTGAATTCGTTACTATTATTAGAAAACTACAACTACTATTATAAAAGCTACAACAAAAACGCAAGCAATAAGCGAATTACACGTAAAGCAACAATGTAAACAGTAGCAAATCCAAAATTGATTTACTTATTACTTACGTCTTAGTATTCAAATTTTGTGTGTGTTATAGTCTCAAAAATGTAATGACGTTATCGTTATCATTACAGACAGAAAAAAGTAACAATCATTATATCGTTGCTAATCAATATTTAAAAAATAACAATAATAATAACAGTGTTGCAAGAGTAATGCGCGTTTCAACTTTTCAACTCTGAAATATATTAATTATATAATCTTCAAAATCTTATCGTAGAATATGCTACTTGCGATTATATCGAACGAAAATTTTTCAAACAATCTAGCGTGCATCTATTTTGTTCTTGCTTACCCACATAGTTGGCGTTCCATATGTTATGGCACACTTTTCTTGCGCTATTGCCTTCAAGGTTTTTACTGGATCAAAGGAGTGTTCTTCTATGACGAGGGTGTTTCCCGTATGAAAGACAAGCAGTTGGCCCATCACCATGCCGAACGCATGGTAAAGCGGCATGTTTAAACATATTTTGTTCTCGATAGTTATGTTCGCCCGTTGCGCAGACTGCCAACATAGAAATAAATGATTCTTTCTTTAAGATATATTTAGAACAGTAAGCACTCAACTTAGTTCAGATGTGAAATATAAAGAAACTTCGTTAGTGAAAAAATCACTTTAAATTATTATCATATTTTTCTATAAAACACAAACTATCAATAACATCAATGTTATAATTTTCTATTCAACAATGAGCTATTACAACATGTATTATATTACATTTGTATTATCGAGTAAGAAATTATAAATTATGATATTGATGTATCTACTATTAATTTGTATTTTGCGAGAGAGAGAGAGAGAGAGAGAGAGAGAGAGTTAGGGCCATGGCGCACAAAAAACTTAAACAGTAAAGAAATCAACATATGTTGGATTGGCTGTTGTTTCACTGGCCTTATGGTCTCTACTGTGATTCGCTTACTATTTAAATTTGTCGTGTTTTGTGATCCTTATAAATTAAAAATAGTACTAATATAAGTAATTTCTTAATTATTCAATTAATCCCGAAAAGGATTTATAATGCAATTATCCAATATATTTAATTTTTTTGTTTGTGCATCTCACCTCTTTGCTGTTGTTTACGAGACCCAAGTGTGAGAGGATCGTAGCTTTGGACCTTCCGGTGGAACCGGACGTAAACTGTATAGTGCATTCGTCATGGCATGATATCTTATCCTGTTCGGCGTTGATCGCATCTACTTCCGCTTTAGTTGCTGAAACTTCGACGTCGGCAAAACGATGCGTACCGCTATAAATTAAACATGCTGATATCATTTACATTCCCTCAATGGCACGGTGTTTGCGAGAGCGAATGGATAGATCTCGGTGAAGCTATTAACCTAATTGCACCATGATTCTTCCATACAGCACGGTTATTAATCAAATCGGTTGATCAGTAAAAGTTCAAGGACTGTACAGCAGAAAAAAGAATAGAAATACGCGCGAGAGCCCATATCCGCGGAGTGCAGCGAAAAATGATCATCAATTGGATGTCGAATCAACGTTTAATAAATCATAGACGTAATCATGGTGTAAAATTTTTACACCATGGATATAATGATGTTGTAAAACTTTTACATAATGGATGTAATAAGAATAGACTGCGCAAGACGTATTCCTATAAAATTATCATTTTCGATTTAGAAAGAATGGCTGTGTTAATTTAACAGAGAAAACTGATCAGTGAGCGTTTAGTAATTCCTTAATATGATTCTTGCCTTTAGTTCTTCGCTGCATCTAAATGTAGAAACTAAAATCATCTTTGATAAACGCAGCCAGTGATAGCTTGAACATATTGCTCTCTTTTTTTCAGTTCTCTTCGATTCTATATATCAGCATCTCTCTTCAATTCGAAGTATCGAAGAACCGAAGAGAGCTGCTGATATGCTAAGATCAAAAAATGCACAATCTATGCGTCCTATATCTATATGACTATTGATGTCGAAATCATTGATATTATATTGTATCGATTTGACGTCAATTCCATAATCATTTCTTATTAGAGATATTACGGACAAAGTGCGCAAGTTGGCAATGTCGACATTACCCTGCTGTACAATGTCAGTATTGCCCAATGTGATTGGATTGGATAATGTTGACAATGCTCGGGCAATGTTGACACTATCCACTTGCGGACTTTGTCTGTAATATTGTAGAAACATACGCACAAAACGCACGACAAAGTAATAAAAAAAAAAAACGTTTTCGAAGAAATAATACTCGACGAAATTATTGAACGTTTTCTTCGACATTGAAACTGTTTCGTTTTAAACACCGTTACCCTTCTCAGTATTTCAAGTCATTCAATCTTCGTCTTCGTTTATTCGACCTCAGATCGATATTCTCGTGTCATGAAACAGAACGCTTATACCTTGATATTTACCAAGAGGAATATTCAAACTGTTATATTATTTTGATATTTATCTACTATAATAAGATTTAAATTAAGCACAACAATAATTTTTCTTATTAATATATATATATATATTAGGATATATGTATAAAAAATATTACTCTTTTTTTAATTAATACGTATTAATTAAATGTAATTGAATTTTTAGATTTAATTTTATACTTAATATTTTTTTAATGTAACAAAAAAATTCATTAAAAATTCGGAGATCTATTTGCACTTTAAACAAATTTAGACAGACCAATTTTTAAAATCTAATAAACAGAATGTCATACAGAAACTGACATTAGCAAAATGTGAATTCACGAGACGTTTTGATACAATAATCACGTGTTCTTAATCCATTTCGCAAAGTCGAGCAAAAGATTTCTGTCAGTCAAAGTGCGAGGGCTCATGCGATATTCACGGATTAGTGAAGCGATCGCGTTCTAGTGTGTGAACATATTAAAAGCTCACGAAAGATCGTGAGTGCCACAGTCATTTGAAAAAAAGTCATAATTGCACCAAAAGTAATAATCGCGCCATTTAAATGCTCTATTAGAGTTTATTAATTAATGACTTTTTAAACAAATTGTTTTTAAGGGAAGTCATATTCCTTTCTTTAAAAGACTGCTCTCTCACGAGAGTGCCAGAAATTACTTATTATTAATTAGCCAACTTAAAGACATAATTAATGTATCATGTGTTACACTATATTTTGAGGACGTGCGACAAATACCTTAGTTGTAATTATTACATCAATTGTGGTTTCTTACGTCACATGATCGGGCGAATAAATAATAATATGTTCCAAAGTAGGACACACTTCCTTGGCGGCGAGCAACATCTTCGGATAATTCTGCGTTTTGAATTTCTCGGGTGAGACAATCGCCTTTACACCAACTTTTTGCAAACAATACACTAATTCGTTGTACTGATAAGCAGGGTTAATTGCGACGACGATTAATCCCATCCTCGACGCAGCCAGAAAAGTTATGATCCATTCCAGGTCGTTTGGAGCCCAAATGCCCAACCGATCACCTTTTTTCAAACCCAACTTCTTGAAACCCGCAGCCAACGAGTCGGCTCGCTGAAGAATCTGAATAAATGTTAAACGGACATTTTGAGGAATCGAAATGACGCAAGTCCGTTCGGGCCATGTTGCAGCTGCCTCACTTAATAATTGTCCGATTGTTTTATGTAGTATAGGAGATTCACCGGGATTGTACATATGAGCGACTTTGATTGCATGAGAAAGATTGACCCTTGCTTGGATATTCAATCTTCGAAACTGACGTCGTTCTGCAACAATTAATCGTGATATACGAAATTCAAAAACAGCAAGTTTGATCCTCATCGATTATATTTTGTGTTCATATATTTTTACTTAAAGATTTTTCTCAAATGATTAATAATTAAATTTATTCTTACACTAAAAGAAAAAAAAATACATTTTTGATAGTAACAGCAACTCTATAGGTAACAAGTATAAGGTTTTATAATATGTTTCGTTATGTTAATGTCTAAAGAGGGCTCGATCCGGTAGCCGAAACTTGTAACTTGTAATCATTTTCGTAATTTCGATTCTAATTTTTGCGTTATGTAATTTTACCTCTGTTAATTATAATATATTTTTTGTTAATTTCAAAGAGAAATGTGTTGACTCTTACTTTGCCCGTTACTTATTATTATATATTTGTTTTATTAGACCATAGATATACTAAATCTTGAAGTTTATTATATAATTAATTTTATTATAATGTTTCTTTACTTACCTTTAAAATTAAGATGCAATAGAGAGAAGCATCGTGAATGATACTGATGATTTAAAATTCCGGACACGACGTATCGCGAAATCGATTTAAATAAAAAAAGCATCTTTCTAAAATGATAAACTGATTAGACTTGTGTAGCGTAAGCAAGTGAAACTTTCACTAAACCTTATGTTAAAGGACGTTTTAATATAAGTCAAATCCTTATCTTGTCTTTTCACAACATTATCTTTATATACATATCTTTTTTTAATTATCTCTCTAAATATCTTATTCCTTGACTTAAAAAAAAGAAGGAACAATTATAAATGATTAAAAATTGTTGATAGGCTATCTTTCCGTAAT
>NW_017304438.1:6463244-6495654 GCF_001594115.1 Trachymyrmex septentrionalis | reverse complement strand
ATATATATATAGAAATAAACTTTTTTTTAGAAATATAGCACAAAGTCTTTTTACTCACTATAAGTATGTGTCTGTTTCAACTGAACAAGTACCAGATTTATCATATATAGATAACATAACAATAATTTTTAAATTTTGAAACGATTGTTATTGAAACTAACTATATGTTTGTAGAGTTTAGTCAGAGTACATTCCGTTTCACACATCATGATGCATCATTTATCCTTGTTATTCACCTTGTTAAACAAGGATAAATGATGCATTATCCACATCGTGAAACAGAATGCATCCTTAGGAGTTATACGAGCACTGAAGAAAGAATGCTAATTGTAGATATATTAAAAATATCTTTTACAATAAAAGAAAGTATTTTTAATAACTTAGAAATGGATGATTTTTAAACATATAAACTGTGTTTGCTTATGTTTATAATTTTCTTCTTCATTTTTTAATGAATAAAACAATTCTATGCTTATACAAGGTTTGTGTATTATGAATTTTTAAATGCTCTACATATGAATTTATAAGTCATTTTACTTTATAATCACGTGTAATTTGTGTACATAATCGAAAAAAATAATGAAAAATCTATGAAAATTGAAAGCAGCATTTGAAGAAAGAGCAAAAATAAATATGACATTAAAATATGAATTAAGAAAGAACTTATTTAAATATATTTTGATAAGTAATAAAATAAAGTGTAAAAAATAAAAAAAATTTTGCTTTACTAATATATAACATAATATTAGGTATTATAATCTAACATGCATATAAAATAAATTGATGTAAAGTAACATTGTACGACATTCAGGTAAATTGCATAGAAGGTTTTTACAGAAATAGATTTTAAGTGTTATTTTTGAGATAAGTTAGAAAATTGACAAATTAATTAGTTGTTTTTGCTATTTTTATGCAAATATTTTTAAGTTTTTAAAGAATATTTTATTATTTTATAAGATACTTTAGAAGTTATTGAGACTCCAATTATTACTCGCACTTTTACAATAGAGCAGTATTGGCATGAGATGCAACTCTTTTGGTCCGATTTCTGAGAGGAATATATAACTATAACTCTTTTCACTTTGCTTGAATCTCGACGACCGAATCGCTGAATGACACAGCAAAAATTGTTTTTTTTGCATTTTATTTGACTTATCAAAATAAATTTAAATTAGTTCTACTGCATTTTAATGATATATTTATTTTTGTTTTTTCTCAAATATTTTCTATTTTTAATTTTCACACATTTTTTATTATTCTTCTTTAAAAATTATCTAAAAAATTGGATGTAGCAATGAAGCAAAATAGCTTATGAATTTGAATTCAGTGACCCAAAATCTATT
Organism: Trachymyrmex septentrionalis; assembly: GCF_001594115.1. Lineage (NCBI taxonomy): Eukaryota > Metazoa > Arthropoda > Insecta > Hymenoptera > Formicidae > Trachymyrmex > Trachymyrmex septentrionalis. The sequence continues at coordinate 6,494,311 of NW_017304438.1, read as the reverse complement.
TAAAAAAAACGCCTACTTTACATTTATTAACTAGAAAATTGTAGCACTCTTTTCTGATAGGTTGCGAAATAGCTTGCTTTGCCGAGTGATTGATTCTTACTTAAATCTAATAATTTATGTTCAATTGTTTTATGAGCAAGACTGAGTTCTGAAATCCATCGAAAAAAAACTATTGTAACTTTTTAATGATGACACGCATATGTAATTATGTTTCTATTACATTAATATTAATATTAAATTAATATTAAATATTATTATTATTCTTTATTATATTTTATACGCCGTAAAAGAAAATATTTTTTTGTTACTGAGGGAATGCATTTTTTCTTTTGCCTTATTAACATGATATATCTTTTCTGTATATAAATTGATAACTTATTATATTAACAAAGACGGGACTAGACATTTCTGCGCTTGAGACAAAAGAAAAAATGCACCCCCTCAGTAACAAAAAAGTATTTTTTAATCAGTGACTTTTTAAAAGCAGACTATGTTTAAAAATAAGTCGAATTTTGCTTAAAAAGAAAAGTAAAAGAATCACTAACTTATGTAACTATCCACATATTACATAAGTTGATGTAATAATCTTTTTATCATTAATACACAATCTAATCAAGCTTTCTAATCAATCTTATCAAGCTTTTCTTTCTATCTATCACATATACATACATAAACGGAAGTGCACAAAACAGTTGTGGAATAAATTAGGAAACACCGTCTAATGATTTAGTGCGTTTAGCACAGAATATATTGCGAATAGAAATAACCGAAACCGACCACTGCAGAGAACGCTTTCCTTTAACTGATGATATTGTCAACACATCATTAGCACGACGTTCGTAATACACTGATAATGCCATAGAGTAAATATGAATGAAGATAAGCGAAAAGTTGTTAACATGATCATATCGGCATTATTATTGACATAATATCGTTAACTAACTCCATTTACTTTTGTATCCAAAATCAATGCTATTATTTATATGATCAAAGAATATATAAATATACGCACTGCGCTATGACGTCTATAATATACAGTGATAAAAAAATTATTAATTTTAAATTTGAATTTAGTTCTATCTTAACACATTTCTTTTGTTGGGGAAGATATTTAAGTTAAAAACATTATACAGAGTGTCTCACAACTACCACATTTCCTCTTAAGGACTTATTCTTGAGATAATTTTGTGACAAAAATTCAAATATAAAAATGTCGAAGTTATAATAGAGTTTTTAAATTAATCGTAATTAAAATTTATTAATCACAGAGCTGACTCTTCGCACGTTTAAACATGACGATATGACAAGTGATGGTATTACGAGAAGATAATAGTGTCTCTCTTAAAGATATTATCATACATATAAAATGCATAAAGATTTTATATATATTTAAAATGATAATAAAATTACAATTATTTTAATTAAATTATTTAATTAAATCACATTTAAAAATAATACGACAAAAATTTGATAACGATTTCCAGATAACGATATCTGGATCATAAGTTATATAACAGTAGTATTTTTTAAATCTGTGTCTAATAAAAATATATGGAAATGTATTACATAAAATAAACGATAAAAATCTCAGTTATTTAGTACATTTAATTAAATTAATTATTAATTTAATAGTACATTTAAATAATTTCATGTCAAAAGTAATTTTTATCGATATTATCATAAACATATTTATAATACATACATCACGAGACAAATTAACATAGTTATGAATTTATTTTGACAGCTGACATATATATGATATATATATCAGCTGATATATATATCTGCAAATTATTAATGTAAGATATTATGATATATATATCATAATATCTTACATTAATAATTTGCAATATTTTATAATCTTAATTATGCATATATACATATAAATAAAAGTAAAAACATACAAATAAATTTTATACCGTAACAGAAATAATGTTCTGAAAAATAATATTGCATGTTAAAATGTACAGTCCCTGCGAAGAAAATTAAATTTGAAAGTATATTTAATATGTACAAAAAAAAACTTCAAATAAATTATATACATATGAAAATTGTGTAGATAAAATTATATTCTTATTTAATAACACATTTCATACGTATATAGTTTATTTGAAGTGTAGATATTAAATTTCATTGCAATTTATTGATTAGTTACAAACATATAAAACAAGTAAATATTCTGTTTATTTACTGGTCAACTAGTTTATGCATCGCAATATAACTCTACGTAAATAATCTTGAATACATATGATATATATCATATCATCAGCTGTCAAAATAAATTCATAACTCTATTAATTTGTCTCGTGACATATGTATTATAAATATGTTTATGATAATATCGATAAAAATTACTTTTGACGTGAAATTATTTAAATGTATTACTATTAAATTCTTAATTAATTTAATTAAATATACTAAATAATTGAGATTTTTATCATTTATTTTATGTAATACATTTCCATATATTTTTATTAGACACAGATTTAAAAAATACTACTGTTATATAACTTATGATCCAGATATCGTTATCTGGAAATCGTTATCAAATTTTTGTCGTATTATTTTTAAATATGATTTAAATAATTTGTAATTTTTTTCATAATTTTGTTATCATTTTAAATATATATAAAATCTTTATGCATATTATATGTATGATAATATCTTTAAGAGAGATACTATTATCTTCTCGTAATACCATTATCACTTGTCATGTTTAAACGTGCGAAGAGTCAGCTCTGTGATTAGTAAATTTTAATTACAATTAATTTAAAAACTCTATTATAACTTCGACGTTTTTATATTTGAATTTTTGTCACAAAATTATCTCAAGAATAAGTCCTTACGAGGAAATGCGGTAGTTGTGAGACACTCTGTATATTTTTAACTTAAATACGTTCTCCAACAAAAGAAATGTTAAGATAGAACTAAATTCAAATTTAATAAAATTAATAATTTTTTTTAATTAACAATTTAATTAACAATTGAAAAATATATTTTTAAAATTTATGCAGAAATATTATTAGATACCAAGATACATTTTAATCTGCATCAATTTTTTTATTTCTAATTTTATTAAAAGTTGTAGTACAATAATTATTACGAAACATATATGTCGTATTTTTTTGACGATTATCTTTTAAATTTAAATAATTAAGTATTATTAACGATTTAACTGTAATAAACTTACATCAAATACGACATACATATAATATTTTATAATAATTATTATAGTATATATATATAGAAGTATAGATTTATTCAAATAACAACTTTTTTCTGGCATTACGAAATTGTTTTTACCGTTTCGTTTTATCGCCTTAAAATAGAAATTGCCTTGGAATCGTCTTGCAATTCAAATGACAATTTAAATTCAAATAATTCAAGTATACATTATTGCTACATAATTAGCAATTTAAACAGCATTATTAGCCTTGGAAAGAACGATTAACTATATAGTACTAGATGCTTTTTATGCTGAATTTAGGGGACATAGTATACGTAGCAGCTGATTATATATTAATTTCTTTAAATAGTTTCAAATCACATTCACTTTCAGTCATCCGGCACAGATAAATAGCATGTAAATGCACGAGAAACTATCCGCATATAAGCAACGATCTAACATTGTAAATAATATTTAAATGAAAACTAAATCTTTTAGAAAAAAATTTTGTAACGTAAATTTTATACTTTTTTAATAATTCAAATATTTTTAGAAAAACTTTTTTAAAATTTTTAAAAGATTTTTATATTTTTTGTTTTGAAAAAAACAAAAAATATATCGAGATGTATATTTGTTAAACGTTCCTTGATATTATTCAGAATCAATTGGCTCATGGGTATTTTTTAAATATCATACAATTACCTAACCGCATTTTCCTGTTTATGGAAAATATACGCATTATTAGAAGAAAAAAAAAACATGTCGAGAGAGCAAAAAATAGAGACTACGCACGAGCGAGTGTTTAGTCTCGGGCAAGAGAAAGCGAAGAGGAATGAGGGACGTTATTCAGAGCCGTGGCAGAGTCTAGTGGATTCAAGATAGACGGATAGCGTGCCTACCGGGCTGGTCCGGAAGTCGCGTGTCGACGGCAGCCATAACAGCCCCTCCGCGACTCTCACCCTTCCTCCACCTGAACCACTACCTCCTGCTTGATTTCCTTACCTGCTACCAGCGACGACCAGCACGGCCTATCACGAATTTGCGCCTGTGTGCGCGAAATGTAATCCGTGCAGGTCAAAGATAAAGAAGTATTGGTGCAACGTTACCCTAACGAACCGCGAGACCGAGTCGGCGATTGGTCGATTCTGCCGAGCGAGCGAGGCCCAAAGGGAAGCAACCCTCTCTCGCCTCTTCTAAACTCACTCTGGGTTACATACCGTCTTCAGAATCGCCAGGCTGATCGTGCAGTTAACACTTATTTGGTGCTGTTAACATTTTCATTCTATACAACTGACTAAATAGTAAAGTAATTAGTGCGTCAACTGTAGGGACTTTTCGCTTGTGTTAAGATAATACTCTCAGACAAAACGTGAAGTCTAACGGAAGTCACTGAAAGAGCCGTTATGGTTAAGTTTTAATTTTCTTCTTGCAGTTTGCGCTTGTAGAGATCCTAGTCAACATCAACGAAAAATGACATAACATTAATGTTATAATTTTTTAACAATACAAATGTAATAATACGTGATGTTACGTAATTACATTGTTGAGTGCAAAATTGTAATATTGATATTATGTTACTTTTAATTAATGTTAACTGGGGATATTTCAGGAATTAATAAAACTCTAAAGCGCATAATTACGAATATTTATCGAATTTTCAGTGATACAATTACTTGCTATTTTATACAAATATTACAAATTCGCGAGAAAATTAATGCTTTAAACGTAACGATTATTTCCAGTGACTTTCCGCATAACACAAACTAACATTACATTAATATTATAATTTTCCATTTAACAACACAAATGTATAATACTTGTTGTACAAAACAATTACATTATTGAGCAGGAAATTATAACATTGTGTAATGTCATTGGTTTGTGTTCCGCGGGCTCAATTAAGCCATGATACGATTACAGATTGAAATTGAGATTGGATTGGAATTTAATCAATTAGAAGAAAGAAAATCAATCTCAACTTTAATGAACTTTTGATTGGTTAAAGCTTTGATTAGTTAAATTCCGATCCAATTTTTAGTTTGATCACGACTTTAACTTACTTCGCATTTCCTATGAAAATATCTCCTTAAATGGCTTAAATGATTCAAATGTATCATTCCGATAATACATTTGAAGCATACATTCTTCGCGTTTATGATAAATTTCAATTCTATGCAAAATTGTTTGTTTTCTTCTTTTCATAAAATAAAGTTTCGTCTCACTTCTCGGTAGCTCTCAAAATCGCTTAAATGTAAGCGTCGTCGTATCTTCCATTCTGCCACGTATACATCGCACCAAACGGAAAGGTATCTGCCTGACGGCCGTATAATTTCTCGTTCTATATACCCTCAACAATTGTGTGGAATTTTGAACAAGAGTGAGTCACTCAAACGAATCATGCTACGCGGAGGGATACGTAGCATAGCATGAGCAGTAACAACAAGAAGCCATCAGGAGGCAAGGACGACAAGAAGAATCCTTCCAGCAAAGAGGACAGCCCGTCGGGTGGTAAGGACGATGGTGGTTCAGCCTCGACGGGAAGCAATGGCGGTGCGACTGCAGGAGAACCGTCGCAGCCCGGAAGTAAGCCCAGCTCCGCCGGAGCGACCGCCAGAGAAGGGGCCCAAAGGCTTCTGGGCCTGGCGGCACGCGGAGAATGGGCCCCTGTGGATCAGTTGCTCAAAACTCTGGAGAAGACGGTGCAGAGCGCGGGAGAAGATGGCTTCATCGTGCCGCTCGCCGGTGTTTTGGACACGGTTAGTTTCCTCCATATGTACTGCATCAAAAATATCAAAAAAGTTAATAAGAGAAGATTAAGGATTACACGATTATTTTTTAACAAATGAAAAATTAAATTTTTTTTCTATTATATTTGAAAGTAATACACAGCAAGTTTGGCGATTTAAAGGCTGGATCCAAATTATTTTACAATATAATAATTAGTGGACATGTGTTCGAAATAATAATTGAGAAATGATGAAATGAAAAAAATTTCATTTAATTGAACAGTTTGTTGAACAGTTTGCTGACCACGGTTGAATTTGATTAAATAAAATTTGTTGAATTAACCTGCATTGTTGAATTAATCAAATATCTGCAAACAATTAAAATTTAGTTAGTTGAACAAATTTCTTTTTTTCAGTGTGTGTATACAACTTTCATTTATATATGGAAATTGGTAATGAATTTCCAGTTCAATAGACTGCTCAGAGCGTGAAGATATATTTCTGATAAATCATTAAGATATATTTCTGGCACAAAAGAGACCAAATTTAAATTTAGAAATAATTACGAAAGTAACATTTCCATGTGTAAAATACATCCTTGTACCGCTGACTAAATCTATTTGCGGGAGACTAACAGGAAATTTTAGAGATGGTCGAACAATTATAAAAAAATTACACAACAAATATACTTTCTTAGGCAAAGATATTTTATTTGTAGACGACGGGGATGACGCCGTTAATGTACGCAGTGAAGGACAATCGCAGCGCGTTGCTTGATCGGATGATCGAGCTCGGATCCGACGTGGGCGCCAGAAACAATGCAAGTATTGTACGATAGATGAGACGAATTATTTGATAAATCGAGAAACTTGTCCATCTTTAATCAAATTCAAGAAAACATAAATTACTTTGTAAAATGTAAATTACTCGTGAGAAAAATATCCGGGCGAATGATTGTTTTTTGAGATATTCCATTAGAAACCAAGGTAAAAACATTTGATTCATCGTTCTTTGATTCATTGCCGTCGCGATAAGTGCTGAGTTCTCGTGCTGAGGTTACGTGGCACTGGCACGTAATAGCACCCGCGAAGGTGACGCGTGCCACGAAACGTGTACAGCTAATGATCAGGTCGCGATTTGTGCTAACAATAAGTCGAGTCACTATAAGTCGGTAGGGAAAGATTGCGTGAAGGAGAGACAAGGTCAAGGGGCTTACTGACCGACTGGACAAAGACAGGCACCTGTGTAAATGGATAAGTAGGCCGCCGAGTCAGCTAACTATCAGCCATAACGAACAAGGGTCCGATCCAAAAAGTAGATAAAAATTTAATCGTTGAACCTTGAAAGTTGCCCGTCAACGGCTCCTATGCAACGGCATTCTACGTTTGACACCCCGGGCAGGAGTTCAATTATTTAGCGCGCTCGGTGCAACTTTCTGAAAGTCATTAAGAACGCCATCGCAAGAACTCTATAGTAAAATTTATCGATTTCAAATGTTCTTACGCGTTAGGACGAAGAAGGGAAAAGGAAAGGAATGTCGCGTTACTTCAAATCTTCGGCGTAGGTTGTAACATCTTATGACCACACGCAGTGATGTAACATCTTATGATCACAAGAACGATTTTTCTTCAAAATTTAGCTTTCAGATACATAACTATTCAGATACCAGTCTAAAACTAATTCTGTAGGATCATCAAATAATATTAGGTTGAGTAAAAAGTCATCGCGTATTTTTTAGCTCAAAGTTGTATATACAATATCTTCGTCAATAATGAATGAAATTCAAATTTTAAAAAAGGGTTTTAAAGCTTGAAATCTCTACTTTTAAAAGCTTATCACATTTTTTAAGTTTATATGAGTTTGATAATTTTTACATACCAAAAACTACGAGCTGAAAAAGACGAAAAATTTTCTTCTCACTTTGTGGATTTGTAACGTGTCCAAAACGAATTTGAGAAAATTTTCGATTATATATCGTGAAAGCTTGATACTTTCCCTACAAAATCGTTTTTTTTAAATATTCCTACGACTTTTGATTACTGAGTTATCGCGGATTAAATAAAAGAATTATTTTGACTTTAATTGCTCATAACTCCATTAAAAATTGTCGTATCGTATAATTTAAAAAAGAGATTTTTAAAGCTGAAACTTTACTCTATTAAGATATATTTATATTGTTGGTAAGAAAGTAATTGCGGTTTTTACTGATAGATGTCTTTTAAAAAAACGCGATGACTTTTTACTTAACCTAATATAAGCTTAGATTAGCAACTGCGGTTGCTGGAATATCAACATTTTTTGCAGCATCTTTTATCATACTCAAGATTCTTACATAATTGTTTTGATGACCCAAATTATTTTTAGTCCTGTGTATCTAGCTAAATGTTTAAATATTCCAGTAAAACCGTTCTTTTTATGTAGTCATACACATTACAATCTATGCTGATTTTAATTAAGTAATTTAAATAACCGACCATAATTCTTTTCTTTCTCCCATTCTTCTCCTATTTGATTTAATAAATGATTTATTAATCGGAGAAGTAATTCTTATCAATGAGAAATGTGTGTAATGATTTAAAGAAACTATGCAAACAGTTTATGGGTTATCTTTGTGTCTTGATACATCATTAAATTTGATTTATTTTTAGTCTTGATTAGATGACATGTTAATATGTCTAAAATAAATAAAATTCAATGATGTAAAATCGTTTACGGAGATAACCCACCAAATTACGTAATAATTATTTTCTTCTCTGAGAAAAATATGCAAAGCTTTAAAAATATGATCAGATATTATACGTGTAATTAAAATTATTATTACACTAGTGCGCGAAGAGCTTGCTTTCTGCACGGTTCATATTACTCCTTTTTACTTATGTTATGAGTGACGTGCTGTTAACTATGTTAGAGCATCACTTCGCAAACACGTGCAAGGCGTTGCATACTCGCTACTATCGATCTACCGCTCCCACAATGATTCCAATATAATTTTCAAATAGCACGCTGATATACCGTGATCAGAAACTCGAAACCTGAAACATCGTAAGGGTCCGCCCGACGGGTGCGGCAGAGCAAAACTCATAGCTTCATTATCGTTGTACATATTTCCATAATGTTAGTCTCATATGTGGATTACTACCAATTCATTGCTTTCCAAATGCATTTTATTGACATATTTTCTACAGGATAATTACAATGCTCTCCATATCGCTGCTATGTATTCGAGAGAAGATGTCGTTAAATTATTGCTGTCCAAGAGAGGTGTTGATCCTTATGCCACAGGAGGGGTACGAATAAATAATTTTATTTTTGTAAAAAAAAGTTATAGCAATTTTGGAACAAAAATAATAATTGTATAATTTAAAACTATACTTTGAAACCCTGGTATTCTATAGAAAAGAGTTTACTTTGAATTATTACAAACGATTTAATCGATCTGCCTAGTCATAGATTCTTCGATTAATTTTAGATTTCAGTTTTTAGAATTTTAAGTTTCGATCTTTTGGCTATTTTACTTAATTTCTACGATATAACAAGACGAATAACAAGAGAATTATGGACGAGCGTTAGAATGGAACATTAAACTTTCTATTTAAATTATCATATTTAATAAACATCCACAACTTCTTGAAATATATTCATGTATTGTTCGTAGCCAAGACAACAAACGGCGGTTCATCTGGTAGCATCAAGACAAACGGGCACCGCTACGTCAATCCTACGAGCTCTCTTGGGTTCTGCTGGACGCGACATCAGGTTAAAAGTCGACGGAGTAAGTAGCAATCCCCGAAATAATTTCACAAAGCTGCATAAAGGGCAAATGAAAACTTAATTAAATGCATCAGTTTGAGGAATCCAATATTGTCAGTCGAGTCGATCTTTTCAATATAAACAGGACGAGCTAATAGTATGACACCATAAGGAGATCCATGTCGGCCCCGAAACTTCAAATTAGACAAAGATAAAGATTTTTCTGTAATAACCGCGGCGCGATGCTCCCATTTCGCGTCCGCGTTTCTCGCGTGACAGGTGCCGCGCGCCGAGAGATCGCTACCTGGTACCGAACGGCGCCATAACTCTTCTCTAGTTCGCTTTTTCCTCCCTGTCTCCCTTGCCCTTTGTCATACAATCCCGTCGCGATAGTACGACGAAGCTACAGATTGGGGAGGAGTCCGGCCTCGTCGTCAGTGTGGAAAAAAACAACAAGGATTTATGTTATATCGAATATCGAGCCGATGCATATTTAGGCATTTGACATGAGCACGAAAAACTCTCGTGTCATGTATTAATACTTGTCGAAATATTTCTTCGTACAAAATATTAACCCTTAATATACACGATTGAAGTATTTGTATACTGCGCATTTCTTTTCTTTAAACTACTAGGAGCTACATAATTGTTTCTATCCTCTTCTTTTAATATACAATTTTATAAATATAATATATTTTAAAGATGTTAATGTTTATGTAAAAATCACTTAATGATTTTTGCATATTTGTAATGAAAATCAATCCATAATACGAACGATCTAGCTATTATATGTAATAAAAGGAGTGGAAAATCGTCGTGTGTATTATCTAAGGATTAGTAAGAATAAAGAAAATTAATGGGGGTGTATGAGTGTATGAATATTACAACTGCTCACTAAGCAGAAAAGTAGTAATTTAATGTGATGTTAGCTCTACAAGGTAAGAATCAGTCACATCGTATTGTTACTTAGAACTGAAAGCACCGAATGAATCAATTAAGAAAATAAAAAATGTAAAAATATGTTTTTTCTGAATACATTAGTCAATCAATTTTAATTTTAATCAATTTTACGATTTTGTCTCTTTCCTAAAGATTATAGTTTATGCTGAAAGAGACAATAGTATACATAGTCGGAAAGGATATAATTAATTTATTATTTTTTCTTTATATCTATTTGAGAATAAATATATCTCTAATCTTCTTAATTGACTCGTATCATTGACCTTATCTTTCCTGCATTTGTATGCACCGGATTTAATTAATTATTTGTAAAAATGTCCCTACATATAAATATCTCTATGATTCTGCTAGCACTTTCCGTAATTAATAATTATAAAATGTAGTGAAATTTATTTTCTTCATTTTATTATAACTGGCATAAACATTTGACATTCTTGAAGTTTCAGAAGTATTTTAGATATGTGAGCAGTAAAATTATAAAATGGAACAAAGCATCAAACTTTCTAAAAATAGTCATCACTTCGTGGGTTACCTAGATAAACTACATTTTTAAATAAATGATGATTAATAAAAATTCAAAGATTTTCCTTTTATATTTATATTTCAAATTTCTTATTTCTTTTTCACCACATTATGTAATTATCTTTGAGTACAGTACAAGAAAAAGTCGAAGAAAAGATCGTTCTATATTTAATTTTTTAAATTTTATTGTCCAATTGCAGAAAGGAAAGATACCTCTTCTGCTAGCTGTCGAGGCTGGCAATCAGTCAATGTGCCGAGAACTTTTAGCACAGCAAGCACCCGATCAGCTTCGTGCTACTACGCCAGCCGGCGATTCTGCCCTGCATTTAGCTGCTAGGAGAAGAGACATCGACATGGTGCGGATTCTGGTGGATTATGGCGCGGCCGTCGACATGCAAAATGTACGTTAAATCCAAGCACGAAAATCCCAACTAAAGTGAAATTGAACCGATAATAATCGGATGGTATACCGTTGAAACTTTGCCAATTATATACATAATACTCCCGAATGCTTCGAAACTCGCAAATTATACGTCGCGATGTAAATACATTACAAACTTTTTATCATTTTCCTCGCATTTGGGTAAGCTATATATCGCGTTTAATTATCCTCTCTATGATTTTATGACAGTCGGAAATTACCATTTATCTCTTTTATCTTTTGAACGCGTAAACAATTTCGAATTTCCGAAATATGAATGTATATACGATATAACATAATTGTTTAATTAATTTCCGGTAAAATTAATGGAATTTTATTGTTAGCTTACAAAAGTATTTATATTATAACGCGTAAAACGCTAAAATATTTTAACTATCCAATTCTATTCCAACCTATTTTGACCCCGCAAAGAAATTGAGTACAAGATTTGACAAGATCGATCGTACATGAAATAGAAGTGACGCACATGATAAATTACTGTAACTGCGAAGTTATATTTCTAAATGAGAAATAATTGAGAACAAGACGGTTGTAAAATTTACGACAAAGTTTTAAATTTCTTTAAAGATTATTTCATTGTAACTGCATTCCCCTTATAATTTTATGATTCGCTACAACTTTTACTACGCGATAATGTATATAATGACTTTTAATTGAGTCACAAAAATTTATGAGGACACAAATGATAAGAGTCACTGCTTAATTATTAACTTTTATTAGTAACTTTCATTAGCAGTGTAATAAAGGTAAAAAAAAAAGTAATAATTTTTCTACCAAGATATAAAATTTTATTATCGAGATATAAAAATTAAGATAAAAATTTATAAAATTTGCAATCAAATTCAGCAATACTTACAAAATGTATGTAATGTTATTGAGAAATATATAACTACCTAAAATATATAGCTATCTAAAAATGTAACATGTATTTCAGGGCGATGGGCAAACTGCATTACACATAGCGAGCGCCGAAGGTGACGAAACCTTAGTAAAATATTTTTACGGTGTCAGAGCCTCCGCCTCGATCACCGATCATCAAGATCGAACGCCAATGCATTTGGCTGCAGAGAACGGCCACGCTTCCGTCATCGAGCTGCTGGCCGATAAATTTAAAGCAAGTATCTTCGAAAGGACGAAAGACGGCTCCACTTTGATGCACATAGCATCGCTCAACGGTCACTCGGAATGTGCTACTATGCTCTTTAAGAAGGGCGTGTATCTGCACATGCCAAATAAACGTGGTGCCAGATCTATTCATACAGCTGCAGGATACGGACATGTGGGTATTATCAGCACTCTGCTGCAACGAGGAGAAAAGGTAAACAATTATTATTACCACAATGAATGATATCATTCGATATACTTAATGTGAATAGCTCTTCGATTATAATTACTTTGACAAATATAAATTTAATTTTTTTTCTCATAAACATAAGTGTCGCTATTTAAAACTAAAACTATATTATAAGTTTAATCTTCTATATTACTTTTAGATTTTAGAACATACATTTTATTTTCTAAAAATATTTTTATCACAGATATATATATATGGCTCAACAAATTTAATTTTCATGCAAATTTAAGATATTTTACAACGTTAAATAAATTATACTTCCAAGAATAAATCAAAAGAAAATAGATTATCAATGTGATCCGACTGTTATTAGTACGTAAAAATAATATTTTTTATAATGATTAGATGCCGATATAAAAATTCATGAATACACCAACGTGATCCTTTTTAATGCGTTACAGTAATACTAAGATATCTGTACATCTTTAAATGCCAAATTGTATGGAATCTCTTATTTTTTTCCATGCAGGTGGACGCGATAACTAACGATAACTATACGGCACTCCATATAGCCGTAGAAAGTGCCAAACCGGCTGTCGTGGAAACTCTTCTAGGATATGGCGCAGAGGTACACGTGAGAGGTGGAAAACTTCGGGAAACTCCACTTCACATAGCTGCCAGAGTGCCCGATGGCGACAGATGCGCTCTGATGTTATTGAAATCTGGAGCAGGTCCCAATTTGACAACTGATGATGGCCAAACACCTGTGCACGTGGCAGCCAGCCATGGGAATTTAGTGACACTTCTTTTGCTCCTCGACGATGGTGGAGATCCGATGTTTAAATCAAAAGTACGTCGATAAAACAAGAAATAAGATCCAATTCATAAAAATACAATCTCTATGTAATATTGTAATGAAACAAGTTAAATATTCAACAATAAGTAAAATAAAAATTAAATATTGTTTTTTTATCATGTTCTACGTAATAAATGTCATATACAATGATTTTCTCGAAACGATAACTGTTAAATTATTTCTATTTACTCAAAGATTCCTATTTTTGCTTAGAATGGAGAGACACCCTTGCATTTAGCCTGTAGGGGTTGCAGGGCTGATGTGGTCAAACACTTGATAGAATTCGTGAAGGAAAAGAAGGGTCCAGAAGTGGCGACCGCCTATGTGAACAGTCTGACTAACGAAGGTGCCAGTGCGCTCCATTATGCTGCCCAAATCGAACCCTCGGAAGTCGTCACTCCCGGCGATGATCGCGCCGTGGTCCGCGCTCTTCTTGACAGTGGCGCGGACGTTTCTCTGCAAACCAGACAGGCCCAGGAATCGGCGTTCCATCATTGCGCGCTCGCGGGCAATAACGAGGTTCTGTCGGAGATGATCAGTCGCATGCCAGCTACGGAGGTGCAAAAAGCCTTGAATCGGCAAAGCGCCGTGGGTTGGACGCCGTTGTTAATCGCAGCTCATCGAGGTCACATGGAACTGGTGACCACGCTTCTCGCCAATCACGGCAGGGTGGATGTGTTCGATCTCGAGGGTAGATCCGCTCTTCATCTAGCGGCTGAGCACGGCTACCTTCAAGTCTGCGACGCGTTGCTGGCGAACAAGGCCTTTATAAACTCCAAGTCGCGCGTCGGAAGGACTGCTCTGCATCTAGCAGCCATGAATGGTTACACGCATTTGGTACGCTTCCTCGTGCAGGATCACGGCGCTGCGATAGACGTGCTTACCTTGAGGAAGCAGACTCCTCTTCATCTGGCAGCGGGAGCGGGTCAGTTAGAGGTCTGTAAACTACTTCTAGAACTTGGTGCCAGTATAGACGCCACGGACGACCAGGGGCAAAAACCAATTCACGCTGCGGCTATGAACAATTACGCCGAAGTGGCGCAGCTCTTTCTGCAGAGGCACGCTAGTCTCGTGATGGCCTGCACCAAGGATGGCAATACTTGCGCTCACATCGCTGCCATGCAAGGCAGCGTCCGGGTGATCGAAGAACTGATGAAGTTCGATAGGCAGGGTGTGATATCTGCTAGGAATAAACTGACCGAAGCGACTCCTCTGCAACTGGCAGCGGAAGGTGGACACGCTGAAGTCGTGAAGGCTCTAGTTAGGGCCGGCGCATCCTGCGCTGACGAGAATCGCGCGGGTTTCACTGCTGTTCACCTGGCGGCTCAACACGGCCACGGTCAGGTACTTGAAGTTATGAGGTCGACGCAATCTCTTAGAATATCCAGCAAAAAGCTCGGCGTTACCGCACTTCACGTTGCTGCTTACTTTGGACAAGCCGGTGAGTAAAAATCTTATAAAACAATTGTATACTATCATTCAAATTATTAAAACGTCAAAAGGCTAAGGAACCAAGCTTATTGATCGTGCTACACAATTTATATGTTTAAATACATACAAACATTTCGACTTTTTTACATCAGGTCATCGGTGTGATAAAACTATCGCTACTGATTTATATGAGATTCCATAAGTTTTATGTGTTAATTAAGTAAATAGGCAGAATAAGTACCAAATCGATTTTTAATAAAGCAGAAAAACTTAAAATTATGATGACGCTCAATAATGCTATAAAACTAAATTTTAAATTAAATACAATGTAAAGGCTCCAACAAATAAAATTCAAATTATCAAAACGTAAAACAAACTAAGGAATCAAGCTTGTTATAAAAACATACATTTAATTTTACGCTGTTATTATGGAGTGTTATCATAATTGTAATTCAATTTAAAATTTTTTTCCTTTATTAAGAATTGGTTTGGTATTTACTCCGCCAATTTATTTAATCAATACATAAAACTTATGAAATCTCACATTTTTCTTAAATTACGTAACCGATAGCGATAGTTTTATCTAACACTGATTATGACCTGATGTAAATAGGTCGAAACGTTCGTATGTATTTAAACATATAAATATTGTATAGTACGAACAACAAGGTTAGCTCATTAATCTTTTTACGTTTTGATAATTTGAATTTCATTTGTTAGAGCCTTTACAATGTATCTAATTTAAAATTTTGTATAATAATATTTTACAGAAAAAAAATTACTTCAAACCAGTCAAAATATTTCTTATAGATTTAAGAACTAAAAGATCTGTAAGCTAAAACGATGCAGCAAATTTCTCCAGCAGGAAATAATTGATTAATATTTTTTTGGTATATTAAACCTCAATTATTTTGGAAACGCGCTGATGAAATTTGACTTGTGGTATCATTTTCAGCAATCAAAAATTTATTTTAAAAAACACTTCATCCGATTCAAAATAAAAAAAAATATTTTTTGTAAACTAGTAATTATAGTAATAATCTATAAAATGACTAAAATGACGATAAAATCGTTTCTATGCAATGTAAAAGAAATTAAATTAACAAATTTTATATGAATATTTTCCTACATCATAACAGAGTTACATGAAGAATATTTTTAAATTAAATTGCATTGAAAGATATTTTATAGATATAGATATTCTAAATATCTTTAAAATGATTTTAATGAAAAATTAACGGGTATATCTAATTCAAATTTAGTGTTTTTTATGATTCTAATTACTTCAACATTGTCATGATTGTCATTAAACAATATGAATATCGTTCGATATTATCGTTAATAATGTATAATATCTATACATAATTCATGCATAATTGTATTTATGTATAAATTATAACTAATTAATGACAAATATTAATGGTGAAATATAATTAGAGAGAAGCTATCATTAAATTTGAATGTATTAAGATGTATATATTTGTCATCATTATTTTTTTAAAAATCATTTTAAAAGCAGTTAAATATGTGTTTTAATAAAATAATGTACCTTTAATTGTACTTCTCATAATCTCTTTATATTTTTTTATTGTAAAAAAAATTGATTTTGATTCTAGATACGGTTAGAGAACTGCTCACTCATATACCTGGAACTGTGAAATCCGATCCACCGACCGGAGGATCTTTAGTAGGAGAATTAGGGGCTGAATCCGGCATGACTCCTCTTCATTTGGCTGCCTATTCTGGAAACGAGAACGTCGTACGACTTCTTCTCAATTCTGCGGGGGTTCAGGTACGACTTCTATGACAAATTATATTAGAAATGATATCATAACCGAATTTATCTAATCTTAATTTATAACACATTCGGAACATATTCTTTTTGTAAAAAATATTTTTAAAAATGTATGTACATTTTAAGACGATGATCTTCATAAAAATTAAATAACACTTGTACTATTTTTTATTTCTAAAGATTTGAGAAAAGTGAAAAAAATGTAGTTACGTTTACGTTAGTTTGTACAAGTTATTAAAAAGACAGATTAATCGGCCATTCTACACTAATATATATGATTAATTTTAATCTTGTTTTAATTTACTTTTTTATCTTTTCCTAATTCTAATATTCTTAATATTCTACTAATGAAAATTAACTTTAATCTCGGTTTAACTTGCTCTTTACCTTTTTCCATTTTTAAAATTAGAAAAGGATAAAAAGTAAGTTGAAACAAGATTGATCAACATTGATCAATGTACGGATTTAAACCGCCGCATTGAACATTTTGATTGAATATGAGGATGTTCTGACCGAAGGTAGACGCAGCGACAACAGAAAACGGTTGGAACCCTTTGCATCTGGCTTGTTTCGGTGGTCACATAACCGTCGTGGGTCTGCTGTTGAGCAGATCAGCGGAATTATTGCATAGCTCGGATCGTTACGGCAAGACCGGGTTGCACATCGCGGCAACTCACGGGCATTATCAGATGGTAGAGGTTCTTTTGGGTCAGGGAGCGGAAATAAACGCGACTGATAAGAACGGTTGGACACCGCTGCATTGTGCGGCACGCGCCGGCCATTTGGACGTCGTGAAGCTGCTTGTGGAAAGTGGTGGGTCTCCAAAAACCGAGACGAATCTCGGCTGCGCACCGATCTGGTTCGCCGCTTCCGAGGGTCACAACGATGTGTTGAAATACCTTATGGAGAAGGAGCACGATACGTATGCTCTGATGGATGATAGGAGGGTAAGATATCCGCTCTGATAAGGGGAACTCTCTAAAGTAATAAAATTTCTTAGAATAAGAACTTCTCAAATGTTACATTTTTTAACTACAAATTTGTAAATTATCATTTTTTTATTTCACATGATATGAAAAAGTTATAGAAAAATTATAAAAAAATAATTGCTTATAAAATCTAATAAAATCGTTTGTTTTTCAAAATTTTTCTTTTTTATATGAAAGGATGTTTATCTATAAAATATTTTCTGCGGTTTAAAAATATTCTTCATGTTTTATATATATATGTATATATTTCGTGAGATTAAAAGACAACATTTGGAAACTTTATACATTTCGAGGCCAAAATAAGGAATTTGCTCTTTAATGTTAGATACGCACGCAAAGAGAATTAAGTCGGTTTTGTAGACGAAAATTTATTGATAATGCATGTGTAGTTCAAATAATTTTGAAACGAGACGAGAAACATTGTCACATAAAATTCCGCAATTACATTACGTAAAACTTTACCTTTATTATTTAAAAGTAGGTTTCACAATAGCTAATCAGAATATCGATTTAATAAAGTCACTACATTTATAAAACACGAGAATATTTATATTTATCATGAAAATTTAAAGTATCATTAATCTTAAAAAATCAATCGTAATATAATTTTGAAGTCTTTAAGCGCGATGATAATTTTATTTAAAAAGAGCATAAAATTTTAAATAATAATCTACATAAATTTATGTGCATCATAAAATTATCTGTCTCAGATTTGATGCAGACAAATAATAGATCACAACACATATCCAGAACACGGAATTGCAGGAACTTACCATTTTCTCGTGTTAATTTCTTATTAACTTTTCAAACTATTACATTTACAGTTCGTCTACAATATGATGGTCTGCAGCAAAAGCCATAACAACAAACCGATAGAAGAATTCGTTTTGGTGTCACCCGCGCCAGTCGACACTGCGGCGAAATTATCCAACATCTACATAAAGCTCTCTGAAAAAGAAAAAGAGCGTGCTAAGGATTTAATTGCGGCCGGGAAACAGTGCGAAGCAATGGCCACCGAATTGCTGGCTTTAGCGGCGGGCGCCGACTCGGCCGGCAGGATCTTGACGTCGATGGATCGCAGGAATGTCGAGTTCTTGGACGTGTTGATTGAGAATGAACAGAAAGAGGTGATCGCGCACACCGTGGTGCAGCGTTACCTCCAAGAGCTATGGCAAGGTAGCCTAAATTGGAACGCGTTCAGAACGATCCTGCTGTTCATTGCCTTCATCGTGTGCCCGCCGGTCTGGGTGGTGTTCGCCCTTCCGCTCGGCCACAAGTACAATAACGTACCCATCATCAAGTTCATGTCGTATCTCACGTCGCACATCTACCTGATGGTCTTTCTATTGCTGGTCGGCATCACACCGGTCTATCCAGTGGTGAACAGAATCAACCTGATACCGTATTGGTACGAGTGGTGCCTGCTGGTGATGCTATCAGGACTATTGCTATTCGAACTGACGAATCCCAGTGACAAGAGCGGCCTTGGCTGGATCAAGCTGGCGGTGCTGCTCTTCGGCATATTCGGCGTTGCGTTTCACCTAATGGGATTCGTAATTGTCGAAAGACAATACTGGCCGACTCTCCTCTACCTGAGAAACCAGCTTTTTGCTCTCAGTTTCCTTTTAGCTTGCGTGCAGATCCTGGACTTTCTGTCGTTTCACCATCTGTTTGGACCATGGGCCATCATCATCGGTAATCTTATGAAGGATCTCGCGAGGTTCCTCGCGGTGCTAGCGATCTTCGTCTTCGGTTTCTCCATGCACTTCGTCGCGCTTAATCAGGCGTTCAAGAACTACAAAACGTCACAAGAGGCGCTCGCTGAGGCCAGAAAACATAGGGACGCATTTTCCGACGGTAAGTTCGAAATATGTCACTCTCATTTCTTCAGTCTTCCAATCCTCTCCTTCTTCAGTCTTTTTTCTTCCCTCTCTTTTTTCTCTTTCTATCTATAAGGTGGCGCATGAAATGTAATACCATTTAATTATTCAATTTTCAATGCTTTGATAACCAATTCTATATCAGTTCTATCAGGCGTCGAGTAGCTTGCCGCTGGGTGCGACTGACTCGCGATCTATAGATTCGGATTCAATCCCACCTGCGGCCACATATGCGATTTTTCACTTTTAAGGAGCTAAAAATGTCTCCATTTGGTGATTAAAGAGATCTTTAAGCATCAGCGCTGTTCGGATCCGATGTTAAAAACTGTAAGTCCTATACTTTCATATATCAGTGGATATATGTACATTTATCAACACGCATGGCGTTTGAATGCCAAATTTCTTCCTTCCAAAGACCATGTATAATGGAAAAAGTTGGAAGAGGCTGACATTCAGAAATCAGGTTGATGATTGATCAGTTCTATACCACCCGGTAAAAAATTGTTTATGCATGAATATAACATGCATAAATATACGTCATAAACGTGTATAATCATATGTTTTGAAAAATGTAAAAAAGTTGCTCATACACAATTATGCATACTTTTATTGTATAATTATATAATATTATATAACTATATAAATAATTTTTTTACATTTCTTCAAATTTGATTTTTTCTAAAACAAATAGTGTGAAAATTACCCTTTCAATTATTTTTAATATTATCACATTACTATTATTATTTATGTTACACTAAAAAGTAATTTTACAAAAGAAAGAGGGATGTACCATATGAACATGCATAGGTATATTTCATGTATAATTATACATTTATGAATATTTATATATATTTATAATGTTTATATACATATTCATTTATACATATTCATGCATGAACAATTTTTTACCGGGTGCAATTTTATTAACAATAAATATATAAATCAAATTATAGTGGAACTTCGCGCTAACTTCAGTATTCTGAAGATAGGGAACTAACTTCTTCATTTCCCCTTCCACATATGTACATGATGTGTATAAAAATTTTCAGTGTTAAAATAAGTTATGTTACTTTGGCATCTGTGCAAAACGTTCTCACTATCTGTAATACTCTTTTTAATGCTCCGCTCGTAATGTAAGAATGAGGAGAACATCTGTAACTTTTCACAGCCCTGCGTAATAGAAGTTACGGAAGTTCCATTGTAATATGACATTTCGTGCGCCACCCCCGTATTTTTCTCTCTTTCTCTCTTTTTCTCTTACTATGTGCCTTGACGCCAATCCAGAGCTAGTGGCGCAGTTAATTGATTTTTTACAGTTCCGTCTATAGGATATGTATACATATACGCGCACACGTACTGTAGATACGACATGTACCGTAGATACATTATGTAGATACCTACGTAGGGCTAGATCTTAGATTGGCAATCGCTTCGACGCGCGGTACTGGTTTCCATTAACAGGACGTAGACAGTGCTTTCGCCCACGCAGGTGCTAATTCGCGTGGGTACCGAGATAACGGTATGCAATCGCGTATTTCCACTCTTGCGTTAGTTTACGTCAGGAGTTGCAGAACTACGTGAGTACAATTTCGATGAATTTAGATTTCAATATTATACGGAATCGGAAATTAAACTCATCGAAATTGTAACCAACTGTGTTACTCGGCGCGTAATTTATATGCAGAAACAATTAAACGTTTACCCTCCTTCGCTTCCCGTCCCTCCAATTGAAAAATTTATTCCTACTTCGAAAATCATTGTCTCGTTGCGGTCAAGTTTGCGCGCGTTTAGAGATATCTTAATTGTCATTTATCAAAAAATCCCAAAGTAGGTCTACTTCATGTCGATCATACTCAGAGACATGCGGAGCGATACAGAATCATAATCGACTGAATTACAATGATAGATTTGTTGGCCAATGTTACGGAATGGATGATGGAGACGCCACCAACGGCGCCTCCTCGTCGCACCGGCCGCTACAAGAAAAAGAATGAGTGCTGTGACGATAACAGCAGAGATTGTAAGTTTTCAGCTGGTTGAGAACGATTAATCAGAAGCAACCCGAGCGCGGAAAGCAAATCGGAACAAAAATCGCGCACGTGAAACTGAATGCGGGACACGATCCATCTCGGTGTCGTCTCGTCTGCATCGTGCATTTGGCCAGTGTGTGTTGTCTGCTGAGACTGCTGCCTGATATGACGAAGCGAAAGAAAAGAAAACAAACGAGAGAACCGGAAAAAAATACACGCAAAATCGGATGTTCTTCTTGTCGCGTTGTATGCTGTGATTCGGAGGCAACGGTAAAAAGATTGAAGCGAAAACGATCTGATGGAGAATTTGCTGAGAATGATATATCTCCCTTGTATAATAAACATTACTGCAATCATTTAAAGCACTCCAGTGCAGCAACCATTTATTAATTACTGCTATGGGCGTACGCAAGGCGGGGCAGGGAGCGTTTGCCTTTCTTCTTAAATTTTTGAAAGGAGAAACTATATTAAATTATGAAAATCATTTTTACAATAAAACTAGAAATATTTTTAAAAATATTTAGAAAATTTACTGAAGATTCTCGAGGACTGGCTTTATAAGTGCTTTAATAAATTTGGTGTGAAAATAAATCTTTGCTACCTTTGAAATCCTGGCTACGCCCATGATTATTGCTGTAATTGCAAAATTTAAAAAACCTTTTTATGCTCCTACTCGCTTCAGATCCGTTCGCGGATTGGAGAGAAGCGTCCGTATCGCAGCGTACCGAACGAATATTTATAAAATTAATCTGAAAGCTCGGAGAACGACGTTCCTGTCCATGCAATTTGATTAGCTGTCGATTAGAGTTATTGCCGGAGCATATGTGCTCGTGTTTCTTTCACAGCCTCTGCCCGTGTGCATCCCCGTGTCTCGCCTGTACGTATGTGTCCTGTATATGTATTATACATACATGAACGCACACACACACACACACATATATGTGTATGTACGTGCGTGTTTTCTCTGTACCTACATCATATATCTGTAATTATTGTAAGTTGCTAGAATCGTGTTTATGCTAGTGGACGATGTTGTATGCAATTCATGATGTGCATCCATCGCACGGTCATTTTTTTATGTGACTCGATCGATTTTACGGAATGTCCCATATCCCTAAAAAAATCGTTCCCTCCGCGCGTTTCCCCCTTTTTTTCTTTTCTTTTTTTT
Organism: Trachymyrmex septentrionalis; assembly: GCF_001594115.1. Classification (NCBI taxonomy): domain Eukaryota; kingdom Metazoa; phylum Arthropoda; class Insecta; order Hymenoptera; family Formicidae; genus Trachymyrmex; species Trachymyrmex septentrionalis. The sequence goes on along the minus strand of NW_017304438.1, from coordinate 6,471,302 downwards.
TTTCCTCTTATCAGCGGACCGTGACTAGCACGAAAAAGGACCTTTCCATCCTCCGTGTCTTTGCATGCAAATAAATTTTGCGCGACGCGTCGCGTCCGCCTTTGGACTCGTGCAAGTCAGACAAGCAAGGAGGAGGGTGCGCATCTTCGAGCTGCATGTCGCATCCTTTTTATCCACTGCAAACGTATCGCGCGATACGTTTCAAAATCGTCCACCCCACGCCCTCCTCTCTTTCTCATTCAGCATGGAAACGCACGAGGAATGACCCCCATTGTTTGATCACTAGTACCCTCGAGAAAAGGCGTACCGGCGTCGGGATGCATCCCCCGATTAGCGAGATGCATCGCTGGGCTCGTCGCGCGTCCTAGAAACGCGCCGGTCCAACGATAGAACCTCATCGTCGCGAGTATCTTTTAGCGCGGGACGACAAAGAGAAAAAAAAAAGAAAGAAAAAAAAAATAAAAAAGGGAAGCGCAATTACATCTGAGTAATTCTCAGATGTAAATGCAAGACGAATTAGAGCGACGAGGCTGAGAAGACGAGTGACAGTACGTACTCGACGATGAACAGCAGCCTGCAATAAGATATTCATGGCATGCATTCGGCGTTAGTCCGCAGCCGCAGCTGCAGAGCATGGCCAGAGTCTATATAAAAGATATGCATGAGCATGTTCATTCCGTTTGTTCGTTCGCTCGCTCGCTCGCTCGCTCGATCGTTACGTACCTTATGGAATACTCACATGCGCATTTGTAATACTAAATAGCGAGTATCCACCAGTAGTAGCCTGTAATGGCACGAAGCAATGAGCTATAAAAAAAAAGAGAACGAAAAAGCCTTTAGAGCTACCAAGAAACGTCTTGTGTGTGTGTGTGTATGTGCCTCGTAATTCCAGTAAAGATGAATCCGGTACTCGCCTTCGAGTATCTATTCTTCGCCGTCTTCGGCCAAACGACCCACGGCGAGCTGAAGGTCGAGACCAATCAGCCGCAGTGGACCTCGGTCCTCTTCAAGTTGACCTTCGGAGTGTACATGTTGGTCTCGGTAGTGGTGTTGATTAATCTGCTGATCGCCATGATGAGCGACACTTATCAACGGATACAGGCGCAGTCGGACATTGAGTGGAAATACGGACTCAGTAAACTGATCCGAAACATGCACAGGTAAGCCTGCGACCTTTTACGACTCCGAATATAAGTGCGATAATAATCCGCTATATGATAAACCGCTAGATAACTGACGCGATCCGACCGAAATAGCATGCTCGATTATCTTTTTCCACGTTTGGTCGGAACATCAATGTACAATATATAAATAGAATTATATTACTTTCAAGCGACGCGCTCTCGCATTTACAAGACGAATCGTTGCAATGCCGTTCGCTTTTACATGCTTTTACGTACAGCCTGCGTATGTCTCGCGGTCTCGACCGGTCTCTTAAGTAACTCGCTGTTAAGCTATTCGGGGGTTAACGGAGCATTCCGCGTGTTGGAAACGCGAATTGCGTGTTACAGAACTACTACAGCTCCGTCCCCGCTAAATTTGCTCACCACCTGGACCGTGTACTTCATCAAGTTGTGTAAGCAGCGCACCGCTAAGCGCAAGCGACCCTCGTTGGTGCACATGATGGGATTCGGGCGTGCCAGCCGTTTATCGCCCAGGTCCAAGATGGGCGCAAAATGGTTGGCCAAGGTTAAAAAAGGTCAGGTCCGTCCAAAGGATAGCGTGACCCTCTCCGTGGTGCATCTCAGCCCGCTGGGCAGCCAGCTGTCCTTCAATAGCGCGACCAGAATAGAGAACGTAGTGGATTGGGACGCGATCAGGAAGAAGTATCTCATCCTAACTGGAAACGAGCCCGAGAAGGAGGAGGAGAAGGAAGAAAAGAGCAACGGGGATGAGAACGAAGATGAAAACGGACCGACAGCATCCAACGCTTCGACGATACCAGCGACAGTCTCGAATCCGCCAACATAAAAGATTTATCGTCGCCCTTTGCTAGTTTTCGACCAAAGCTATTTGTCGAGTTCCCGCGAAAAACGAGCAAACGAGCGATTAAGATACCGTCGGCCATCGTACTACCGTGCTCAGTATTACTTACTAGACAGACAGATTTAGCGACAGATTAAGTGCGCTAAAGATATTCACCTTCCACGAACACTATTTAAATCGTAAACCGCTACCGCAGACACAGACTCTCAGACGATCGAGCGAGATCATCATAGAGGATCCCCGCGCGATCCTCGGCGCACCGGCGACCGGTCGAGCATTTAATCATCTAAGTAAGTACGCGTCTCTCGACGTATGATACGTGAATCTCGTAGGAACGCATATAATTGATGTTGTTTGTGAGATATATGAGAATGGGCCAATTCCGCCGAACACATTATACCCTCTCCGTCACATGGCACGACCGGATGATGCCTGCGAATGCCAAATTGTCACGAATCCCCGTCACATGCTCGCTCTCGATGTTTCATTGAATGTTGGATCATTCATCCGCGACACCATAGCGCGTTATCATCCGTAGGATGCAGATTGTACCTCTCGATTGATTCATTGCGACGATATTTTCCATTAGAGAGCCGTTGCTGTAAACATTAATTAAAGTTAAATGAGATGGTTTGATTGAATTTGTAAATGTTTTCGTAGAAAGACAAAATAAAAAAAAAACATCTTAAGTCTATTAACTTTAACTAACATTTACATGGACGGTTCATAATGAAAATATTCCTGATATTGCAAATGTCTAAAGGCACATCTATCTAAAAGTCTCTTTATTAAATCCCAGACTGCATGCATGTCTAAAAGACTTCATAAAGACGTCATAAAGATATCTAAAAGAAATTTAAAAAAACGTAAAGAGGTTTTCTAGACAATGCCTGCTATCTGGAATGTCCTTTAAATATTAGTAATATTCGGGATAATTCCCTTATGGAAAAATAATATTGGATTCACGAAAGAACGATTGGAAATAATTGAAAAACTATTCGAATAGAATATTATACATGTACACGCGTTTCAATGGTTTTTTTATAATCCAATAGTATTTTTCTACAAGTATATATATATTGCACGTAATATACATCGCAAGTCTCCTCTAGTTTCTTTTATGTTTCATGCGCTTAAAATTAGAAATTCGTTAGACAAAAGCGCATTTTTCTTAGGCGCTTTGGACTTTTTCTAACGACAGGCAAAAATGAGGAATTCGTACGAGTCGCAGCATATCCTGTATGGCTTGAATCGATCCTCTTTGCGACGTTTGGTAGTGGCAACGTTTAGCATGTTCTGCGCAGTGGCAGAGAACTTTTGCATTCGTCTACGCGCATATATACAAAACACCTTACGAGACACGTTGTTTAACGCGTATTTGCAGTTAGGATGAATCCCATACTCGCAGTCGAGTTGTTGTTCTTCGCCATCTTCGGTCAGACGACACACGGAGAATTCAAGGTAGAACCGACGCAGCCCAAATGGACTACCGCCCTCTTCAAGATCGCCTTCGGCATTTACATGTTGGTGTCGGTGGTGGTGCTTATTAATCTCCTGATCGCTATGATGAGCGATACCTACCAGCGAATACAAGCACAGTCGGACATCGAGTGGAAATACGGATTGAGCAAGCTCGTTCGAAATATGCATAGGTAATAAGACGTACCGAGGAAGAAAAAGTTACACGGAAAGAATGGCTTCGCTGAAGTATCTAAAAATTTAACTAGATACAGATTTAAAAATAATTTTGTTTCATGTATAAATAATTATATGTATAAATATAAAATTGTATACATGTGTGTGTGTGTGTGTGTGTGTGTGTGTGTGTGTGTGTGTGTGTGCGCGTGTGCGTGTGTAAATATCAAATAAAATAATTTAATAAACATAAAATAAATGTGTAGGACGCTTAAGCTACTGGTTGCTAGAATGTCAAAACTTTTTACAGCATTGCTCGTTATTTATTATGCCTGAGGTTCCTATATTATTTTGATGGTCGAACAAAATTGTTTTCAGATCTATATCTAGTTAAATTTTTAGATACTTCAGCAAAATTGTTACATCTTCGTGTAATAAAAAAAAAAAGAAGAAACGGTAGGTTGTTGCATGTCGCATGAAAGCACCATTTATTGTATATCATTTATCGCACTAATAGATCGAATTTTCAATATACGACAGGACCACTACGGCACCATCTCCGCTGAACCTCCTGTCCACGTGGATCACGTATTTCGTCAAACTTTGCAAGAAACGCCTGACCAAAAAGAAAGAACGACCTTCTCTGATGCACCTGATGGGTCCCCGCATGTCCCCTCGCTCCAAGATGGGAGCTAAATGGCTGTCTAAGATAAAGAAGACTTCACAAGTGGGACACAAGGATAGCGTCGCTTTATCAGTAGCTCACCTGAGTCCTCTCGGCAGTCAATTGTCCTTCCGCAATATCGTCAAGATCGACAACGTGGTCGACTGGGAAGTTGTCAGGCGCAAATACAGAGATCTTTACGGCGAGAAGATCGAGGAGAAACTGGTCGAAGAGAACAAGGAGTCGACAGATAATCCATTGGCGATTTTGGAAGGCCCGCCGGATACTGCCGAAAAATCGAGGCTTGGGCTTGGAGCTTGAACGAGGAGGAAATGTTGAAGACAACCATCGACAATACATTATATAACTCTCATGGAAGAGAGAGAAAGAGAGAGAAAAAAAAGAGAGATCAAAGCTCTTCCTATTTTCGCAGATTCACCGCATTTAATGCGCTCGGTTGCGTTTATTTGTACATACATCGCCGCGAGGCGTATACGGAGGACCTTATCAGTATTTTCGAAATAAACGTCTAAGCTCGACTTTGTATCGCCTGTACAGTTATTGTTAGCTAGCAAACCTATGCTCCTTGTGATCCATAGTCTAATTGATTACTATATAACACATTTTAGAGACTACCATGGGGAATACCCGTATGCATAGGAATCGTTCCACGTCACGTTTGACGGTTAGTCATCAACATTATTTAATTATCAAATTCTCTTTCCACCTAGAATGTTTTTGATTATATGTATAATATATCTATATATACCTTATACATTATATCAATAGAGCGTAATTGCGTAATGGCTCTGTTGCAACGATGCACGCACCGATCATTATGCCTGCATCATGTTGCTCATGATATTTTCGTGTAATATATCGTCGCGCCCGATACACATATTTGTAGGATCTATGTAATATCGCCATATTAGAATTCGAAGCTCACATCATCATTATACATATTATATTTATACACAAATTTGATATGTAGCATGTACATTCATTAATACGTCAATCGAAATTGAACGTGTCTACAGGATTCACCTCTCGATCATTCGCACATTGTAAAGTTCGACTGGCACGCACTATAAATGCTCACTCTGTAAAAAGAAATAGTTAAATTAAAGCAAATTCGATAAAAGAGATTTTTCTCTGTATAACGAATACTTCATTTTTTAAATCAGGATTTAGTTTAGAAGTTTAGTTTTGAATTCACTTTTATCTATTTCCGCTGAATACATACTTATAATATTACATCAAAGTTATAATTTCTTACTCAATAATGTAACTGTTATAATATGTGTTATATCGTTGAATGGAAAGTTATAATATTGATGTACTTTTATTATTAGTTTGCATTCTACGGACTCGCAATGCGTAAATATCCGCGCAATTTTTAAATTAAAAAATAATTTAATATAATCTATGGAATTAATTTCTTTTTAATTTCCAATTATTTTAATTAACTTCCATAACTATAAAATACGTAAATACTGATAGAAAAAAGAAATTCAATGATTCTAAAACCTATTCTTGATTTCATAGATTAGGAATTCATAATTTACAGAGAATAAGTTTTCAATTCCTTTTAATTTTTCTATTTTTTGCAAAGTGCATAAAAGCGAATCGAAGTACAATTCTCACATTGCAAGCCACATTCATCGCATCCATCTTGCATTTGTAAATGCGTTTAAAAAATTTTTCATCGATACATCAAATATAGACATTCATCTCTTTACAATTTATTATTCAGTGTTCGCTCATCGAAATCTTTTGAAATACGCTGCTCAGTCCATCGCATGTTTTAGGTTTTACAAAGCCCGTTGACTTTCCTTCTAATTGATTGTCAATTTTTGAACGAAGATTAGGATAATTGATCATCGTTTCAGCATGAATTTCTACAATTTTTAATACTCCAAGATCTGTAAATATGATTTTTTCTGCTTGTAATCAGAATAACAACGAATAGAATAACACCAAATCATTTTGTATCAGCAGTGGTGTAGTCCGAAATTTGCAATTACTTAACTGCAATGACTAAAATATTAGACTATTAGTTACACTTTGCCTCAATTATACTACACCGCTGTATTAGCGTAGGAATATACAACTAATTCAATTGCTATGATTTCTAATAAAATATAGATGGATACAACAATATTTGGATTCACGTAACAATGTGCTGTAGTATTATAATTGCTCATTAAGCGGCTAAGTAGCCACTCAATGTCATTAGTTTTTATCTTTAGATCTAATTACATTAAATTACTACTTAGCCACTTATTGAGCGATTATAGTACTGAATACAACCTTCGAGATTTTTTTAACTTATTCTTTTTCTCTGTCTGTACAGTTGCAGTTAATGCGGTCGAAATCACGGAGAATCTTTTCTTCGCCATTTTCGGCCAAAAAGGTACCGAACACTTTTCATTAAACCAGAAGCAGCAACCAACGTGGACGCTTTATTTTTTTAAGGTGATTTTTTCAGTAAATAATATGATTATCTATATATGTTATTTTTTTATATGTTAGAATTTAATAAATGTTTTTTGTTTCAAGGTGTCATTCTCATTATACATGCTCGTCAGTGTCATAGTATTGATTAATCTATTAATTGCTATGATGACCGATACATATCACAATATTCAATCACAGAGTGACATCGAATGGAAATACGGTCTCAGCAAACTAATTCGTAAGATGCAAAAGTAAGTAACACGATTATAAAAAAGAATAAAATCTCTTTGCGGACACAAAAGTATTAAATCTTTGATTTTTATATCTTCAGCACAGTAAATGAATTTTGCAACTACGCTTTTATTAGATTAAGGTGAACTATTGATAAGAAATAGATCAAGATAAACCATTGATGATATTTTGAGTTATGTCACTTTTGATGAATTATTATGAATTTGTTGTAATTTTGTAGGATATCGAAATCGTTACAATTAAAAAAAAATGATTTTTTTTAAGAATTGTGAAACAAAAATAACAAAAATGACATTTGATCGATCATCTCTAAGAGTATATTCTTTTTGCCGATATTATTTACTTAGTCAATAATTTTCTATTTAAAGTTGAAAAATAATTCTTTTCTAAAAAAAAAAACGTAATTTGTTTAGTTATATCATTTTTAAAGTAAAGGAATGATATAATTTTTTCATCAAACTTTCGTGTAAAACTTAAAGTGTGCAATTTCTTATGCGCTTTTATTTAAATTTGTAAACTTTTACTGTAATATTATTCTGATTCTTGTTTTAGAACAAGAACAGCCCCATTCCCGTTAAATCTCGTTACCATATGGGCAGAATATATTAAGAATGTTTGTATGAAAGAACGTATTGCAAAGCAGAAAATCGGCAGATCGCGTGGGTACATGGAACCCGATGCGCAAAGGATTTTTCCAAAATTTTCTACTGTACGTAAATATTATGTCTCTATTTTTCAAAATAGAAAAATATTACGCTTTACTAGAGAAATTTATAATATTGCCATATGATCTATTGTAACAAAGAAGATTTTAAGTCTCTTTCTCCGATTTTGATAAGCTTTGAAAATGTTGTAATATAGTTTAAAATAGATACATTTTTTTAAATAAATTTTCTTACACACGTTAAAAAAAATAAAATTTACAAAAAATCGATTTTTATCTTTCTATATTATATAAATAATAAAATACATAAAAATATTTTTAAAACCTTTTTGATGAAAGTAACTGATTTTTAATGATGTATTCAAATTTTCCGAAAATGTTTTTTTTTTTCAACATACTT
>NW_017304438.1:6446104-6463144 GCF_001594115.1 Trachymyrmex septentrionalis | reverse complement strand
TATATATATATATGATATAAAATTATTTTTTGAAAATTTTGCAAAATAAATAAAAAAGGAAGGTCAAGATCAAAGATTGCCGGCGTTTTATTAAGCAATTTCAGAATATTTTACCTTTTTTTTATTAATTGAATTTCTCGTAATCTTCTTTTTCTTTTTTGTTTTAGAATACTAGAATGCTTCCACTACCGCGAGCAGCGAAGGAACGAATTAATTTTTCCTTACTTCAATCAAGCTCGACCAGTCAAACTTCTTTAAATAATATTCCGAAGATACAGAATATCGTTGATTGGGATATAGTCCGTCGAAAGTATCGTATGCGATTCGGAGACGAAATCGAGAAACCGTCCAGTGGGGAGGTGACGCTTGCTAAAATGGCTTGAACAATAAAATTGATACGCGCAACATATGTTCTATTATTACATGCAAATTTCCATACGCGTAATTTTTTTATTATTTTGTATCGGCCTATTTTATATCATAAAATATTTCAAATAGAAAGATATATGTAAGTACTTTCTACGTTTGTACGTTTTCTTGCGATATCGCTAATTGTAACGAAATATATATATATACAAGTGTCATAAGTATAGATAAGTATAGATCGAGAAATGGCTCTATTTCCACTACTTATTTTATCTTGCCCTTTCCAAACGGTGGTTGTGCATTGGTTTGCAGATAAAAAATACCTTGAACGTCAGGATTGATAAATTCACCCATAACGGCGGTGCTAAAATTGTTATCGCCGCATTTACCAAGTTGAAAATCCATCCAATTGGAGCATTTCACGGCGACAAAGCCATCAGGATGCACGATCGACTCGGTGAAAAACTGATGCGATCTACCGTGGCTGCAGGTCTCTAAAAAAATACAAGCTAGATCAATATTCTGATGCGCGTAATATTGTAAAATTTAATGCTAGCATATCGTACGGGATGAAAATACAGGGCATCCAGGTTGCCTAAATGTTCCTCCGTTCGGATAAAAATCCGCGTGGCCAATAGGTCTGAGAAAACCTAAACTACCGGCGCAAGTGTGAATAACATCCACGAAATTGGCGTCTGTGGCATCCAATCGCTCCTCTGTATCTTTAAGATAAGGCGTCTCGAATGCCGGCCCAGCTGGATCAAGTCCGGTAATTCGACCGAGCTTCTTCGACATATAATTACCGATGTGTCCGGCTACATGGGCACCCAAACTATGTCCCACAACGTGAACATCATCGAAGGATACTTGAGTTTCTGATCCGAGAAATTCGATAAATGCAGCCACGTATTCTCCCACCTGAAAACAATTTCGATTGTGCATTATATTCTTGTAAAAAAAATATCTTGCAAAAAATTAATGAGCACTTAAAAAAATTAAATCGGACGAAAATTCTCGTAACTTCGCAAAACCAATTTTATTTTCATATTCATTGGTTTGCATACAATTTATATATTGTATAACAACAAATCTTTTCTTTTCCAGTACAATTTGCGTTATATTTTAAAACAAACATATTTAAAATTATATTCTATATTGATATAAATTTTGCAATCATGCACTTTTTTTTCACAAGAAAATTAGAATTTGAATCAGTTTACTGATTCAACTATCTTCAGAATATTTTACTCACCTGATGAGTAAGTTTGACAGATGTTAGATATTCTTTTGTTGAACCGGTGAACCAATCTACACAAATTATATTGTAATCCCCAACGTTAAGATAATTTCGCCGAATGTCGTGTAGCCAAAAAGCATTTCCGCTCTCTGTCCACCCGTGAATAATAATCTTGATAGGCCACTCAGGATTAAATGGTGAATCCTTCAATTGAGCAGCATCACCCATTCGTAGAAAAACAGGTTGCTCTTTATTGTCCTTGGTATAAAGTTCATAATTTATATCTTCTGCTTTAAAATCTATATCAATAATACCGTCGATCGTCGCACGATCATTTGCAATAATCGATGTCGGATTTAAAAAGACCTCCAAGAGACCTTCTTCGGGATGGTAATCTTGAAAATTTTGAATCAACGGTCGATTACGCAATAACTCTGCTATATTAAAAGATACATCTAAAAATGAACAAAAAGTAATAAGAATAAATGATACATTTATCTCTCTCTCTCTCTCTATTAGTATAACTAAATTATATTTTTGACAAAGTCGAAATTATTTATATAAGAACCACCTTACTTAGGAACAGAAATACGAGGAACGTTGAAATAAGAGACATTGTGATATTTTTCAATACTTTTATTAGACAGTGTTTCTTTTATACCTTCATATTACATAAGTAAATATATTCTTGGATTATTCAATCCATTAGATCTTATTACTAACATCGAACAATAAAATACCTAAGTTGCTCCACGAACATCCGGTATTTGTTTATCCTAATTTAAACTGAATACTATTATTGAAATTTCGTTGTATATACCTTTCCTATATTTGGCAATGCTTAAACATAGATAACATGAGTTTTGTAAATATTCATAAATCTATTACCTTTAGGACAAAAATCAAGAATAAAAAATATTGATTTTGATATTGTCAGATCTTATTACTAATTTAGTTGACATATACTATAATTCTTTTTGGTCGAGTTATGATATTGTTCCAATATACATTGATAGTATTGAAACTCTATAATAATTTACGTTATGTATACTATAGATATTCAGTACTAGCAGTGTATATATCGAAATACTATAGTGGCGTGCATCACAGAACTTCTTAAAGTCAAACTAACTTTGCACAATATTGTAGTACATTAACGATTATACATCAACAATTATAAGAATTGCAATACCAAGATGTATTGAAGAATTCTGGATATTGTAATTTTAAAAATAACAGTAATGTAATTTTATCTGCTTTTTTGAAGAAATATAGTTTCTTTGCCATATCTGATAGATGTAACGACATTTAATCCTAATATAGCCGCTTCCTCACGTATAATTTCATATTCTTCTTTTGTAAAACCCTCTGAGAGATTTTGTCTTACTGCATCATTATTATTGATAAGTTTTTCACACAAATCGCGGGCGGCTCTTCGAAATTCATTAACTTTAATTTGTTCTTCCTTGGATTTGAAGCAATTTTTCCACAAACGTTTCTCTATTTCCAGATATTCACGCTGTTTCAAATTTGTCTAAAAAAAAAATGAAATAAAAAGAATATACTGTTATAACAAAATTATTTTGTAAAAAATTTTCAACTTACTGTCCGAATTGCTTTTTTAATAGAGTCATCGTGCGGTTCTAACACCCAAGCTTTCTGGAACTCATTCATTGCTTCATTATATTCTCCAATATTCAGCAAAGCTTTTCCATACCTAAGAATATAAGAAAAAAAATGTATTATAATACTGATAATATATTTATACCTAAATCAGTAAAAAAAGTACACACTGATAATGGCTTTTAGCTGTTGGTTTTGGAACTTTCCTTAAAGCTAAGCAAGCTTTAGTAGGCATGTTTTCCTTGTTATGACAAACTCCAAGATTGGTATAAGCTCGTGAAAGTAATTCAATCATTTCTTTTTCTTCCAAATCATCATTTAACTTGATTGATTCCAAACAATCAGTAATTTTTCTATATCTACAAAAAATACATATTTAAGAAATATGATTGCATATTTATAAAAATTTTATAATATCAGTTACTTACTCTCGTATCGCCTGTTTGTAATTAAATTTTGTACAATAGTCTTTGGCACTCACAAACATATGTTTCACAGGCTGTACCACATATTTAAATAATTGTTTCTCCTCATCTGTAAGATTTTGATATGTTTGTGCACAACCATCGTCAATATAATCAACTAAGTGAACAACAAAGACCACTTCCTCATTAGGTGGAATACGTGGTGGACAACCAACAGCCTTGTAAGCATAATCAGGATGTATCAAAAATACTGCTATTTCATGCTTTTGCATAGTACGTATACCAATTTCTAAACCAGGTATAATAAAACTTTGGCCTAAACGCAACGATCTTGGTCTCCCAACAGAGTAAGTAGAATCAAAAGGCTCATCTCTGTATTCAAAATATCCAATATAATGGACAATTGCTTGAGCATTATTTGGTATAATTTCTCCAACACCTTTCTGTTTAATATACTTCATTACCTAATAAGAATTTTATATCAAGATGGTTAAAATTACATTCATGATTTCATTTAACTGTACTGACAAACTTATGATAAAATCAAAGATAATATTATCTCTGTAGGAAAATATACAAAATAGTATAAAATCTGATTAACTTTTCCATTTGGAATTAAATTCATCATCTTTATTTTCAGTTTTGAAAAGCTTATACCACAGAGTGATACAGTTTCTTTCTCATCTTCCTCTTCATCTTCAAAATCATTCATGTTTAACATATTTAACATCTCTTCATTGCTAAATTGTACATGTGAAGAATATGAAAATTCTTCATCCTCCTCATTGTTAGTAACGTCATTATCTCCAATTTCAAAAATCATTCCATCTTTGTTCATCAAATCCCTGGAATAATACAACAAATATGTAAGAATATAGCCTGACATAGCCTGGCATGTGTTTATTAATATAGTTCTTATATACTCAATCTTAAAACCATCCTTCAAGGAATTCATGCTTTTCGCCATTTTTCAAGTTAAAAGAAAGAATTCCGTCGAAAAATTCCTTATCAATCAATTCAATCAATTCGCCTTCCTTCCTCTGATGTGAGCTAAGGATTTTCTCTTATAATACTTATATTTCTCTGTAAGAGTACGTTTCTTCTTTCTTTTCGAATATATATAATACAGATATACTATAGAATACCACAACTTGCACAGTTTAATGGCTCAGAGATCCGATTCAAGACGAACACCCGACAAAAACGCGGGAGTTCATTTAAGAAATATTACTTTGTCCTTGTTCACACTGAATATTAAACAAACAAAAAATGTCGACTTGTGGGGAGTGAAATTTCTGAAGGAAGCCGGCCAATGGCCATTACATAGCATCAGAAATACTAGAACGTTCGAAATCGCGTTGTCTTCGTTGTCCTTTGCTGCTGATAGTACAGAAGTCTGTTCTTTTCGACTGAACTTCGTGCACCCTTCATATTGCTCCTCCTTTTCTCTCCAAGGCCAAGGATACGTTAGCGGATTTTCAATCAACGCCATCATTCGTGTAACTTCGTTTACTGAACAAGAATAAAATGATATAGAAGGAGCAGTCGGATGGAAATCCGAACATAACTGGATGTACAGAGAAAGAGAGAAAAGATAAAGCCGGAAGTTCAGCTGAAAATGACAAATTACTGAAGAGAGCGCTGAGGTTCATCATACGCAGGCGCATTGCGCACTGAACGGGCAGAACCGACAGAACATTCATAAATCATATAATACCGCCTATCATTGCGTATTCTACGTCGCCCACGCGCTAGAATATTAATTGCACTTTTTTAGGTGGTTTCTAATGCTTTCCAGCTATTTAAAGTGGCCACGACGCATAGAAAAATTTAAAGCAGTAAAACGTAAGAATAGATTCGCTACTTGCTTTTACTGTAATTGACCAATTTGTTTACTGCTTACTGTCTTACATTCTTGTGTGTGCCATGAGCTTGGGACTGGCTCATTCATTGCCAGTATTGATAATGTATAGTATATGTTACATAGACTATATATTTCCAGCATTGATAGTGATTGGTAGTAGAGACCGGAATCAGACTACACTTTGAAGATTGAGACTAAAATTTGACCAATGAAAACAAAGAAAGACTCCTTTTATTCTAATTGGTCGAACTTTAATTTTTCAATCTTATTCTTCTATGTATAGTCTTTGATTCCGGCCTTATACTACTATTCACACAGTGGCGTACTACTATTGACACGTAACGTAAACTACAGATTTTTTATATAGACAAAATATTCATTAGTTGAACGTGCAAAAATGTCCATAATAATCATAATTAAACGATTAACAATAGAAACAAATTCCTAAAAATTGCAAATGCAAGTAAATAAAAGGAGATAATAATTATTTAATTAACTATCATCTTCTTTTATTTACAATCTTTTTTATTAATTTTTAAATTCGTGATTATAACATCATTATATTTATCGATAATTATAATGTTATAATCTTATAATTTTTTATATTTTTATTAACGATTATATGTAAATATGTTTTTCTTTTAAAATAACAATCCACTCGAAAAAATATACAATAGATAAATACTTAAGATGAGAGAATAACTGCAGCAGATTGTTTATTTAAATAGTTTGCTTCTTTTAATTGCCTGTGATGTCCTCATTGAGTTTTTGATCAATTTATCAAAGAATTATCGATTAGCAAGCAATACGGATATGTAACCAGCTGATGTCTTTATTAACTAAAAAAGAAAATTAATGTACCATGTTAGACATGACTTAAATTATTGAAAAATAGAACAAATTAGATATTAAGTTTTTAATGTAGATACAACTCTAAATAAGTTTGATTTAATTATTAAATTTTGATAAACAACGTATTTATTTAGAGATAAGACGATAGTACGAGAGAATGCGCAATTAAATAATTATATAATAAACCGACATAAATATATAACCGGTTTTATGAAAATGGATTTAGATTTAATTTCTATTAATTTCTTAATTGATTTAATCATTAATATTTGCAGTAAAACTTCTGACTATAATTTGTAGTATTGACTTATAATTTGTCTCTAATCTCTTTTCTCACGTATCAAACAAGAGAAAATTTAATACGAGAGATAATTTAATTTTATATTAATAAAACACTGTCGAGATTAGATTCGATAAGTTAATTATCAATTACGTTGAGATTTATATGGGCACGTATAAGAATTTATAAACATCTTACACTGCAAAACATAGACAATGTCATGGGAAATATCTTGCCCGCGGTAATATACAGAGGTCTTTCGGCGCGAATCATTATAAGCATCAAGTTTTTGGCTTCATTCGGCGTCCTCAAGTACCACGTGTAGTTATACGCTGCATAAAATATTCCTTCACCCTGTAAATATTGTTATGTCATAAATTCTATATTAATCCCATTATTTATTTATATAACATAAATGACGAATTCAAAAACGACTTTTACGACAGCACGACTAATTCATTTAAATTCGACAAGTATTTACCTTCTTAAATTCTTTATTAATGTAATCTGTTTAAAATAAACAAAAAAATTTCTTCCCAATCAATATAAAGAATTTTATATAAGTATATCTTTTAATTTCTTATAGTCTTAACTCTCTCTATTAGAATATTACTTAAAAGTTATTTTGATTTCATTGCGAATTCATATAGACAAGAAAAAGATTACCTCTTTTAAATCTAAAAAAGAA
Organism: Trachymyrmex septentrionalis; assembly: GCF_001594115.1. Classification (NCBI taxonomy): domain Eukaryota; kingdom Metazoa; phylum Arthropoda; class Insecta; order Hymenoptera; family Formicidae; genus Trachymyrmex; species Trachymyrmex septentrionalis. Next base: position 6,455,809 of record NW_017304438.1, on the reverse strand, counting down.
TTCACAATTGGCAATTTAAAAATCAAATTTTTTGAAACCCTTAGGAATACATTAAGAAAATGGGACGGAACAAGAATTTATTTCGTAAATCGAGAATAAGAAAAGATTTTTTTTACCCTCTGTGCTATCTAGGACGACAGGTCTAGAAATTGTTTCAATTTAATAAAAGAAGCGCTGCAACACTTTGTAATTTTGTTTATTGTACTGACTATTTTTACTAACAATAAGCACTTACTTTGGCTATAAGAATCTCTCCGACCACGCAGTACAGACACATGTGAGCGAATGTATTGATAAGAATCGAAACGAGCCAACATATTCGCATAATGGAAACACCTTCACCACTTCCGTCAATGATCTAGACACGTTAATATATTTTCTATCGACGTTTTTATTTGAGAAATTCATGTTTTAATATCTTAGTTTCTTCTTCTTTGGGATGCATGATTATGTATAATTTGCATGGGAAATTGGTGAGAAGAGTATATCGCAATTAAAGATCTTTTCATTACTATTCCTGCGCTTCCATTATACAAAAAAAAAATTAAATAAAGAACTCTCGATATGTTTAAAAATTACAAGAAAATCCTATAGGAAAAATAAGAATCAAGCGTAATTAGTAAAGTGCAAATTAAATTAAATCAGTTAAACTGCGTTTGACTCTTAATTGTTCTGTGTACGATTTTCTTTTATAATTTTCGAGAAATATAAGAACTCCAAAAAGGGCTAACTCTTTTATCTCATTCGCCAACTTACATTAACTATCAGAAATCCTTGTAGGCAAAATAACATAGCGAAAAACACTAATAGTGTCAGAAGCATCAAGTTGAATGTGTTGTCGATAATATCAACAGACCTACGATATAAGATATCGTATACGGTAATATCAGATTCCGATCAAATGAAGAGTCTCGGAAAATATATACCTTTACTTTTCCAGGGAGAAATAAAAATCGATTCGATCGATGTCAATTAGACGTAATCGACATCAATCCTATTTTTGTTTTTCTCTGGGTTACAAATGATGTATTCGTTCGATATACATATATAAGAAGCTAATGCCACGTAAAAGTATTGTGTGGGCTTATCACAAATTTATACAGTAATTATTATCGTATTATAAATATTATCATATTACAAGTAGTATATGTAATAATAATCGAAATGTAAATCAGTAATGCGCAACCTTTTTTAAGGGTCATCTTTCAGAAATAAATAAAATCCGTATAATATTTATTTCGTTTGCACAAAATAAAAAACATTATTTTATATTTCTGACTATGAGTCCACGGGAAGTAGATTGTGCATGACTGTTTTAGATGTGTTTGAGCTTTCTTCACACGCACAATATATGTTTCAGCAATGTTTAAACTTCAATCAAATTGTCATACTTTCTTAGTTCTTTTTATATTATTTGACAAAAATGACACAGCAGTGTAAAACATGTAAAATTATTATAAATCGAGCTTAATACCTAATGAGACGAAGATGATCCTTGAGATTGAAGGATAATCCGATATCGAAGTCTTTGAAGTTGTTCAAACTGAGAAATCGCTCTTTGAGAATTTCCATTTGGGCACATATGTGAAACACAAGTAAGCACAAAAAAGTATCGACGCCTGTGTAAGAAATCGCGGCCATTATGATCGATATAGCTTGGGCGGAGATCACAATTTCGTATAATGGGGTCTCCGTTATGTCTCGGAAGTAATAAGTTTGCACCAGCATAGGTCTTCCCGGGTCTGTCAGATTCGTCAAATATCTTGTAGTATATCCAAAGCAAGGAGGAATGATGAGAATAATGCACGCCAAAGTCATCATAGTACATCCAAACATGACCATTATTCTGGCAATTCTCGCTTGCTTAACCATAGTGTCTCGTTCTTGCACTGTTTTTGTTCTGAGCCAATCTTCTACGATCATATTTATGACCGGTTCAAGCTCTTTGGAAAATGTAGAAGTATATAATTGATCGAATTGACGCTTCGAGAAATAGATAGAATATTATGGAATAAAACGGTAATATCGGTGTAAAAAGAAAGATTTACCTTTTTTATGAAACCACAAAATGATAAATTTCAAGACGGTTGCTGAGAACGGCAGACCGATTTGCATATTGTCTGCCATCGCTATCATATCACCCCAGACTCTCAACAACGCTAGTATTCCGGGTATGACCGATGTACAAAGCATCGTAGTAAAAATAATAATAGCGCGTAGATCAGCCAAAAATTTTTGTCGACGACTTAACTTATCGTCTGGCCAGAGACCGAGAATCTTCAAAGAAACCCGATTTATTCCGATCGCCCAATCTAAGTCTATTTAATTACCATGCTGTTATTGATGATGAAATCGAGATATGGATTATAATCTTAGTAACATCGTGGAAATCAATCTTACAAGGGATCTGTCACAAATATCACTGTTCAAAATATAAAAAATAATGACATAAAATAATATAAAAGAATACGAATGTTTCAGATTTTTGTGTTTAATAATATATTTCGAGAATCGAGTTTTGTTTCGGACAGTTGTGACAGGTTCTTTGTTAGTAACATCGCGTAGCTGAAGTTAATTAAAAATCAAATTATACTTGTAATGGGTTTAAGAGTTGTCGGAATAATTAATTAAGCTAAACCACAATGAAATAAAATTCGTGAAGTTTTGCGGTAAATTTTTCCAGATAGACAGCGAAGTTTCGTATGAAAATTGTTTTCGCGTCGTTCAATCTTTAAACAAAATTTGCCGTCTATTCTATTGTAATATTGGCAAGAAAACAGTATCTTGAATTACCAACAATAGTTCACTGTAAAGTTTCGCGAATTCATACGTTTTAATAAAAATATATAGCTTATAAATTTATATCAATGTACGTCACGATAAACGATTTATATGTTTACTGATATAAGGAAACTTAGCGATAACGATATGAAAATAAAATAGACACCTGCAGTGTATCCCAATTTAGAGCTGTCCATGTCCAAGGCTAAACGGAGACTGGTATTTTTTTTTATTAATTCAGCATACTCTCTTGCTTCACAGGGAGCATGGAAATTACGCATGCTCACGGAAAAAGTTCTGAAATGCATGTGTTAAGGTGCAAAGTACAGGCACTCTTAAATATTTCAGATATTAATGTCTGCCATATTTTTTTACGGGAGTGCAATTTCTCGTTCGAAGAAACGAATTCGTATGGCCCTCCTACGGCATCGCTAAATAGTCTATGAATATCTAAACAGGTGCAATGTCCCCCAATTTTCCTTACAGGTGCTCATTATAAATTTACCTTCTCGACTCTTTCTTTCGTTTGAAGACTTATTCTTTTTCAATAATTTATATTGTCTGAAGTATAATTTTCGTTGAATGAACTTCGAAATACAAAAAATTATCGCCACGTAATTTTACGAACGATGCATTAGATGATATGTGTTTGTATTTGTAGCAATGTGAAAAAGCCGAAAAACAGGAATACGAAGTAGAGTAATAATTACGAGAGTTAATAAAGTAAAATAAATGTACGTTAAGTAGAAAAATGCTGAGTAACAGTGCAATGAAAAATAAGACATAAATGTGTATACTTATATTATTAAGAGCCACAAAGTATTAATGTGTAATTGTGAAAGAGGTTGATTCATTAACAATATTGTTTAAAGTGCATTGTGCTACCAGTATGCATATTTAACTTTACAAGCTTGGATATTATCATTGAACTTACTTTGTTGCGTTTACTTATTCAGCTAGCATGTTAAAAGCCAGGCTCTAGCACTAAAAGTACTTTACATATCGAGCTACTTTTCATTGATAAAAAATTGTATGTATAATGGTGCATTTGGATGGAGCAATTGGATTCGGCTTCGGAGCGTTAAAATTCATAAGAATATGGTATATATAATAATATTATGGTCTAATCTCCGAATCAAACATTAAATTTTGTGTGCTATGTTTATTAAATATCTTGTCGGAATTATAATATATAATCTAAAAATTATATTAATTTAATATAAAATATTTAATATGAAATTTTTTTTCCAGTATATGCTTATGTGTTATAGCTAAAGTCTTAGATATTTTTAGCAAAATCGTTCTTGTCATGTTCTGTTACAAATCGGAGACGTTAAAATATGACTTATACCGGTTTAAATGAATATCACGATAGTAACATAACAAAAATAGCAAAAGGATATCGAGAATTTTTTATCTTCATGATCCAATTTATTATTCTCGTTAAGATCAAAATTACGTGAAAAGTCTGATGTAAAAGTAAATGTAATCAATGTTATCTAATTGTAAGACATACTAAGAACAAAAATAGAAGGACAATGAAAGAAATGAAAGGTTAAATAAATAGGACTGGATATTTTACTATTGATACAATAAACATTGATCTTTATTATACCTTCTTTCCGAATTTATATATAGTGATTATTTTAATTTTATTGCCTTTTACTATTAATTCACTTTGTCTCTTCAATATTGTATGGTCGCTTTTTTCGATTTGAATTTTAGAAAAGAAACTATATAATAATGCAAAAAATAAACGTTGCGTCTCAAAGTTTCACGGACGGTGCATCGATAATGATGCATTGTTATAGCAACGTGAAAAAGACAACGAATAACAAAACGAAGTACGGGGATATTGAGAGAATTAAATGAGACAAGCATTTCAGTTTATGGACAGCGTTCCTCAGTGAAATGTGCAGTTGAAATATTACAGTGAAATAGAAACAACGTACTATAAAGTATAACAATTTTGTACCTATTTTAATATAATATACATTTAATAAATTTTAAATTTGTAAATTAATAAGTTAGTAAATTTTTTTTATTGTAATTATTAATCAGTTTCTAATAAATGTTTTGAAAATACTTTATTTAAACTAGTAAAAATTTTGAAATAAATTATGATATGCCTATTTCTTAAACATAATAAATAAAAGTTATAAGTTTACATTCTTTGTTGACTTGCAGAAGTGTATGTCTGTATGTGTTTGTGTATAGAAAACAAACGTTTTATTAATTTGTTTCTTCAAGAACTTTTGTTATTAATTTTTTTTTAATTCTGCATTTAAATACATTGTATTTTATATTATATTGTATTTTGTATATATAATTATAATACGTTTTATAACAATGGTGTAATATTTTTTAATAAAAATAATAGAAACTTGGTGTTTTATTTTATTATTTAAAATAATTTATTTGTACTTTATCCAGAACATAAGTACGCTCTGAATAAATTGCAAATAAAAAAATTTAATTGACAAGAAATCTTATTTTGATCGAATTAATAAGATACCCGTCCTGGAAAGTCTGAGTTCCAAGTTGAAATCTTAGCTGAGATAAATTTTTTGCAATGTTTTATGCTTATTAGCATATTTCAAAACACTGCATAAAAATGCTTATCAGCATCATAAAATGACGATCAATGTAATTTGTCATTACATTTTCAGCTTTAGTTTGTGATTATGTTTTCAAGTTCAACAAATCAAATTTGGGACTGAAAAATGTAAATCTACATATGTGAATTATTATTAAGCACCAAAATCCGCTTCGACTGAAAATTAGGATTCTTTATCTTATTTGAAAATAATGTTACCAATTAAAAATCATCAAAACGTAATTTTATAAAAATAAGACATTACTGTTGTCGTTTTTATAAAAAGTAATACATTATCATTATCGTTACTAATTTTACTCTTTATTATTCGTTGCTAGTTTTAAAAAGCAACTTGTTATCGTTATCGTTAGAATTAGGAAGTAACCACAATAGCATCTAGTAACCATTACATGTCGTAACTACTACATCTGGTAACTACTAGCAATCAATCAATGGCAAAATGCAACATAGATATGATCAGAATATGTATTTGGCATGACTGATTAATGTGATTTACTTAAGCATGAATTATAATCCACACAGTTCTCTGAGTGATGCTTATAGGATGTCCTAGAATATCCTAGGGGCGTTCTCTGAACGTCTTTAGAACATCTCTTGGAAAATCGTGTCATATAGAACATTAAAATATTTAAAATATCTACCTATAATAAAACCTAAAAATAACAAAAAATATGTAGGCATTCTTTCATACACACACACACATATATATGTGTATATATATATATATATATGTGTGTGTGTGTGTGTGTGTGTGTGTGTGTATATGTATGTATGTGTGTGTGTGTGTGTGTGTGTATATAATAGACTCGTTTTGTATGCATTGCAAACTATATATTTTTTCTAACTTTCATTATGAGTTAATTTACTTTAATTATGTCATTTGGGAAAAAATATTATATGTGTATACATATAGGACATATTTTATATATAATTATATATAATCATATGTGAAACAATTTTTTCCCGGGCACACATACAGAGAGTTAAATAAAAACTTAGTAGATATTTCTATATATAAACTTAAAAGATTTTTTATTAAAGAGCTTTATATTTAAGTTTTTTTAACAAATTTTGATAATGTCGACAGTTACTTTCACTATGGTGTAAAGAGAATAGATACAAAAAAGAGAGAACTAATTAATATTACGAAAAGAGGCAATAATTAATAAGCTCTTACATATCTTTCTTATGTTACGGATGAAATATTAAATTTCGCGCGTTTCTCATCAATAATACTCGATGCATTATTAACAATACTCGCAGCGTACTTCGTGTTTCCCTCCTACATTTGTTTCTATTCCTACACGAATGACGGATCATGACGTAAGATTTTATATCATGGTATGGATAACAGCTGATTCCACCATGAGCTGATCCCAGATCCAAACCATTTAAATACTCCAAACGCTTGTATTCTTTTTACGTCAATGGTGCGGGAACGATGAATGGTCGTGACCGATCGAGATACCAACATCGATACCGGGACCGGGCAGCACCTGGTGGAAGGACGCCGTCGTTCCCGTTTTTACGTGACACGTGGAGGTATCCGAAAACCCATATCAATTAGATGACGGCACGACGCCGTGGGCTGGCAGGTCATGGGAGCCTGTCTCGGCCGCTGTTTAACGAAAGTCACAGATTCCGTGCCGTACAGGTTAGAAGTGAGCCAAATCTGATTGAAATCCAGGCAGTCAGCTGCCAGAGTATCTGACAGAAAATTGTTGCATATTGAATATTTAAAAGATTGTTCTTAAGAGCACAGTTAAATAGAGGACTACATCCATGATTTAATATTTTAGTTATATGACTCGTTAGTTGCACTAATATATAACTATGTTATGAATAATTCAAGTTATGAAAGCTGTATTGAATCCTATGCTCTGATAAATTTTTTTACTAGGAAGACCTTCAACTGAGAATCTTCCTAGTATATTAGACAAAAGAACTTATCATGTTTTGCTATTTCATTGCCTTATTCTGTATTCAGGTTCTATCGAAGGCATACCAGAATGTCATTCCAAGAAGAAGAACAAGTTGAGGTATGTATCCAAGAGTTTAGAAAATGTGTTTTTGCTTATGCTTTCACTAGTAGAAATAACATTGCTGTTTTATATTTAGTTCATGGATGTCGAAGGGCATGAAGACCAAACTAAAGGATCAAATAGGTATAAAAGTCAGTTTGTAACTTTTAATTCTAATTTGGATTTGTGATATTAATATTACGTTTATCTGTCATGCTTACTGGATGTGTAGTCTCTTATCGTTCCTCTCTTTAAAAAGATTCAAGGTAAAAAAATATCTTATAATGTATATCTTATGTATCATTTAGTATACGAAGATAAGAATGTTACAGAATATGTGGAAGCTGTTACTTTTATTGTACAAAAACTACAAGAAGTATCTTAACTTGAATTATGCAATTTTACATGTATTTGAATTATAGAAAAAACATGGAGTTCCAGTAACTTTGGAATTATTGGAAGATGGAAGATGGTCACGGGGTGGTAATAAGTATGCCAGATTGAGTTCTAGAAACGATGTTTCTACAAGGTAAATTACATTATTAACTCCAATAACATTCTTGAAATTGGCGTGTGTGTGTGTGTGTGTGTGTGTGTGTGTGTGTGTGTGTGTGTGTGTGTGTGTGTGTGTGTGTGTGTGTGTGAAAGACTAAAAGATCATACACTTATTTTTAGTTCTGGTCTGAATGTGTCCCTTCAAGTTCTTGATGCAAGAACATTAATGAAACAACAGGCTTATATGTCATCCACTCCGGGATCATCACTAGATCTTGAGTGGGAACACGAAGGTAATCTATCATTATTATCACATTTTTATAAATCTTACAATACATAAACAAATTATACTTTTGCAGGGATGCCACTACCAATCACGGATGATGGACAAGGAGACACAGAGTATTCTCTTACACAGACATCAGCTAATAATAGCCGAGCCTCCAGTCTGACAGCATCTCCTTGGTCTAGAGTCTCGAGTCCAAATAGTTTAGAATGGGATCCAGTGGAACAAAATATGGTATGTGTCGATATAGAGACTGAACAACTTTTAACTGAGATAGAGAGATTGACAGATAGAGCTCTAAAAGAGACTGGTGAATGGACTGACGCTAATACTAGCTGATAAACGAATTAATTAACGAAATATTATTTGTATTTTTGTATTATAAAAAATCATGGTAGAGCTAAAACAGACGCTCTAAGAGATCACATTATTTCGATATTGCTATTCTTGAAACAATATAACTGATTATATCGTTTCAAAAATGTGTATTGTACAACTTATAATTAGGATACGTTGGATATAGAGATATGATGCAGATATCTACGTTGTGTAGAGTATCTTGTATAATAATCTCTAGTACAGAAAGGAATTATGTCAAGCTACCAAATCAAGAAAAATCATTTGCAGTATATGCATTTGTACACAACAATTGTATATGTAAATACTACATTTTTTTTTTAATTTTTAAATAAGCCTATCTGCTTGCTTAAATGGGAAATTGAACTTTAGCAACATAAATACAAAGCTTTAGTTTCGCTTTTGCCTCGCGTAGCTTCCGTATGACAATAAATTATTTTTTACAAAATAAAATCATGTGCCATACTTTACTTCAATATTTCAAATTTTTACTACATATGTGCACTCAAATGACTTGTTTTGACATGAAGTAGTACATATTGAAATAAATTGTTCACAAATAATGCAAATACAAGAAATATACATAAGAGATTCTATTACATATTATTTTTTATGCAATTTTTAAGCTATTGGCATTAATCTAAATATGAGAAATAAATGCAATATTATAATAAAGAGATAAGTGCACAACATCAATAGATAGTGAAATTTAGAAAGATAGCAAATGTACAAAGAAGAAAGTTTCGGATAGGAATTATTTTATTGTAATGAAAAGTATGTAAAGATGAAATTGTTATTGTAAATGATGACTGTAGAATGCCTTAATATAGATAATAAAAGATTGTGAAGTTTGCTATAGTTTATGACTGTGTTACTTATATTTCATTTTATATCATTTTAATATATTTCTATTATGTCGTTATATATAATCCAAATATGCCTCACACAAGTTTAAGAAATCTTTTTTAATACTTAGATGTTAGAAATAAGTATTCACGAAAAAAATATATCATATCAATTAAAATCATAAAGAGACATAGTTCGATGAATGAATATATAAAAGCGAATGTGAAATTGCGGAACATCACGCTAGACTGGTGTGTAATAAATGTTAAGAAGTAATATGTTTATATATATATATATATATA
>NW_017304438.1:6440011-6445917 GCF_001594115.1 Trachymyrmex septentrionalis | reverse complement strand
GTTTATATATGTGTGTGTGTGTGTGTGTGTGTGTGTGTGTGTGTGGGCAAACACAAAAAATATTTGAAAATAATTATCAAAATAAAATTAATAAAAATATTTATTACTAATTATAACTAAAGTGTATAAATTTAATACCAGTCATTTAATGTACTAAAATAAAATATATGATATAAACGTTCGATAAATAATGATCTATCTCTCAATGCTGATATCTCTCAACTATGCTGTTAATGAAAAGCGACTAGTATAAATTAATAATCGAATTGAAAATTTATTTACTTTTTATTTTAGCAATAAAATTAAAATATTTGAGATGTATAAGACAAAAATGTTGTTTGTAAAAACAATATGGATATGTACTAATATTTAATATACATACTAATGCATGTACTTTCATCATGTATTACACACGTTTTCAAGAAAAAATTAGATTCACAGTTCATAATATTCTTGACAGTATAAATTTTTTTCTGTAAGATTAAAAATGATGTCCGTAAAACGTGTATAAAATTTACTATTTTCTTACATATTCCTGTAAGTTTGCAAAAACAAATAAGTTAAACAAGAAATAATCGTCGTAAAATTAACAAAATTATTGCGGAAACTAATGAAGCGATAAGAATACTCCAAAATAAATCATTTGAAGACGACATTGTCTCTACGCGATTTAGGATAATCTCAGGTTGTTGATAATCCGCATTTTCTTCCGTCATCGTTTCTACGTTAGTACGGTGTAGTATTTCACTTTCGGTTACATTTGTTGTTTTATCCGTAAATAACACGTCTGACGTTGGCGAATCATCGGCCTATAATTTTTTTTACAAATACATTCATTAAGTTTTTGCGGAATATTTTCATAACATATGATAATCATACATATACACACATATACAGGGTCAGATTAGTTGAACGAATTTTTTACTCTGAGAAAATTATTGATTACACATCTAATTATAGACTTACAGATACAGATCGGATGCGTGGATAACATCGTGCGAACTGGTTTGAATTTGAGCGTGAAAACAGACACGTTTGAGTTGTGAAAATTATTACAAAATACTAAAAATGCGCCTTTTTTTCAGTGTGCCTATAGTAATTCGTATATATCCACACATCTGATCTGTATAGGTAAGTCGATAATTAGATGTATAATCGATATTTTTAGGTATGAGGTCATAAAAAATTGGTCAACTACTCTAATTCACCCTACACACACACACACACACACACACACACACACACACCACACACACACACACACACACATTTGTTATAACAACAGACACGTTATAATAGAGATAGATTTATAATATATCGCTTATCGCTACAATAACGTTATTCCTAAAAAATTGTCATTGTAATTTACAGAAAAAGAACATATACAGAAACAAAAGAATGTACTTTTATTCCTCTACAATTAATTATTAGGTATAGTAAAAAGTCATCGCGTATTTTTAAAAGACATCTATCTGTAAAAACCGCAATTACTTTCTTACCAACAATATAAATATATCTTAATACAGTAAAGTTTCAGCTTTAAAAATCTCTTTTTTAAATTATACGATACGACAATTTTTAATGGAGTTATGAGCAATTAAAGTTTAAAAATAATTCTTTTATTTAATCCGCGATAACTCAGTAATCAAAAGTCGTAGGAATATTAAAAAAAAAAACGATTTTGTAGGGAAAGTATCAAGCTTTCACGATATGTAATCGCAAATTTTCTCAAATTAGTTTTGGACACGTTACAAATCCACAAAGTGAGAAGAAAATTTTTCGTCTTTTTCAGCTCGTAGTTTTTGGTATGTAAAAATTATCAAACTCATATAAACTTAAAAAATGTGATAAGCTTTTAAAAGTAGAGATTTCAAGCTTTAAAATCCTTTTTTTAAATTTGAATTTCATTCATTATTGACGAAGATATTGTATATATAACTTTGAGCTAAAAAATACGCGATGACTTTTTACTACACCTAATATTACATCAAAATTGCATTTCAAAATTAATATTACAAAATTTTAATGATTCAAAACATTCAAACTTATTTTTTTTTAGAAAACTGTTTTTTTGAGTTGTGTTATAGCAAATAAGTGATAAATTCTTTCTCAACTATATTATATTTATAATAAGTATTTAAAAACATGCTTACTTTAAGAGCAATTGTTTTCAGCATGGTTTGCTCCTCCTCGGTGATAGGTTTCTTAATTGAATTTTTCGACAACAAGTTCACAACTTTACCACAAGTATCACATTGCCAATTTAACGATCTGGAATGCAAGGATTGATTACGAGACTAAATCATATGTTTGCAATGCGTTTTGTGTTTAATTACAGTATGTAATATAATACTTTTTAGCAAGTTTCTGTCGTTCCTCAGTGCTATAATCTAATGCTCCAATTGTGCCACTTCCAGGTGTAGGCATGAAAGCTATCAGGGCCAGTAATGCAGTTCTAATACTCCACGATGGCTGCCATGTTTCAGGATGGTGACCAGAGATACTCAGGCATATCTTCTTGTTTGTTTCGAACCGTCCATTTGGCTAAATAAAAAAAAATATATGTGACAACATAATATCATGATATAACAATTTATATGTTACTCATTGCTGATGTCTACTTACTGTCAACAGGATGATATTTGGTGGCTTCATAGGATACTCTGGTGGTAGCAAGATTCTTCCATGATAAACACCACCTTCGAAGTCTGTCGACGGTGGTCCTTGCACTGTGAAATGCCATTCGAACAGGTTGTCTTCAAGAGGAGATGCATAGTATTCTTCAGTGGCTTCGTGCAACTCTTGTGCCTCTCTCATTAATCTCTTCACCGCTAAGATACATATACTTAATAAGAAAATGGTTTTAACTTTGTAATACTTAGAAATCTTACTAAGATATCAATTGTGTTATTCGACAATGCATATGTTATTGATACCAACGTTATTTGGTAGCAGATAAGCAGGAATATATCAACATATACATAAAACATTTTTACGTCATCATGGGATAATTATGCTTAAAATACGACCGTCGTGTAGAAGTGATACGAAAGCTCTACCGATATCGAAAGTTGAGTAGCTGGCAATCACGCTGACATCCACGAGTACAATAGCATAGAAATATGTCAGAGTTGCGCGGCTAATGCGAGTCAAAACAAACGTTTCGACCGGCGTAATTTGCGCATTGACTTCGACTTACCCGGACTCTTGGCGTTGTATTTGCCTTCGAATGACATCTTCGATAACTTTTCCCGGGCACTTTCTTTTCGTTGAGGCGCAGGTTGAAGAACCAAGAACGGGAAAACGATGCGGAGCGTCTTTCTCTACCGATTCCAGATCTCACCGACGCACTAATCGATGAAGCGCGTCCCGCTCACATATTCGTAGTCGGCGTGTACACACGCCGATTTCTCTGGACGATTTTTAATGTCAATCCCAAGTTTCGACGTGGACTGGTCACTCTATACAGCTCTAAATCGCTCACTGTGAACGTAAACGCGAGGACGTGACGTGACGTGGTAAACCTCGCTGTGCTTTGGCGCTCGCGCGCTTCTATTTATTACTAAACCAGAGATGGTTGGGGGAGGGGATGCCATTTTGCAGACGCTACGGCATGTGGAGGGGATAGGATGGCAAGTGGCGGCAATGCTGACTCTATGTCACGCAATATACAGTAAAGAATCAGTGGCTGCGTTCAGCAGAGAAAATTAATCAGTTATCGTTTAGTGATTCTTTAATATGATTGGTTCTTGCCTTTAGTTCTTCGCTAAATCTAAGTGTAGGAACCAATCGTATTAAAGAATCACTAAGCGCTAATTGAAAAGAATCATGTCACAATATTATATAACAAAATCGTATAATTAAGATAAGTAAATTTTTTAAAATCACGTGATATTAGAAATAATTTTATCCATCCTATGATTTTATAGCCGAATATTATCGAATTTTAAAGAATCGAATAATAGACATAGAAGAAAAAGAATATTTATCATTTGCTTTTCAAATTATGCAATTTAAAAAAAATCACACACTGATTTGAAAAAATTATCCGAAATGTGATTTACTTGTTTTAATTACATAATTTCGTCATGTAACTCTATGGCGTGATTTTTTTCAGTAAGGATTAGTTTTTTCTGCCGAATGCAACCATTTATATCGGCCGTAATCTGTAAGAATTGATATCAATCATAGGTCAAATCATGATTATTTCCCTCTCATTTCATGATTGGTTAGTTTTTACACATTATGATATAAATTTAACAGCTAGATTACAGCCACTATAAATGATCCTCAAGGACAAGAGTACAGATTCTTGCAAAAAAGAGGGTTTCTAAGCCATTATCATTAAATCAGAAGTCAGAAGCTAAAAATTAATTAATATCACAGTCAAATGTGAGGAAAAATAATCGATTACGATTAATGAATTTTTAGATTCTGACTTCTAATTTATTATCAATAAATTATTGTAGAATGCCTTCAAAGGTGAAGTAAAACTTCAACAATAAATCGACATTAAATTTCCTACAACTTGTATTAATATCAGGAAAGAGTTACTTCGTAAAAGTTACTGTCATCGATTCTTTTTGTAAAAAATAACTTGTTACTAACCTTCACTATATCTATCTAAACGGTTTCTCCATTTCAATTTTCATTTAAAAAGAACATACGTTTTTCCAAATAGCAGATTATTATGGCTGACAATAGAAACTTTAAAAATATTTCAAACATTCATTAACTTGGTTTATCTTTCAAGTATATCGTATGTAAGTATATATATCTCTTATCAAACTTTTCTCTATATCTTATATCTAAACGATTTCTCCGTTTTAACTTCCATTTGAGAAAAAAAAAAATACATTGTTCCAAACAGTCAATTTATTGTGGCTGACAATGGAAACTTCAAACATTCATTAGCTTCGTTTATCTTTTACGTGTTATCGTATGTAAATATATATTTATTAAACTAGTCATCAGTATATCTATTTAAATCGATTTTTTCATTTTGAGTTCTGTTAAAAGAAAAGACGTACAGTTTTTTCCAAGTCTATTCGGGCTGACAATAGAAATTTTAAAAGTTACGACAAGCTTTTTTCAAGTAATCATGAAATCATATTATGCAAATTTTTTTTCATTAATCTACAAAAATTTATCACGATATAATATGTACGTCTTGATTCTCAATAATAAATATAAACAATTTCCATAACAAAATTATTTTTTCAACGACACTACTCCTCCGTAATAACTAGATTCGTATTCACGCCTTATTTTTACCGATAAATGCGCACATTTAACATACAGTTTACGTTATATATCATATATCATGTATTGTATAATACTATAGTATATACTATAAATCTCAGAAATAAGTAATAATACGCATATTTATCAATAAAATCGATGTAAATACGGAATGTCATAATTACGCTATTAACATTCAATCTTCGTGTGAATAAAAAGTATGATAAATAGGAAGTATTTAACGACACATGCAATACGAGTTTTTTTCATGGAAATTATAGACTTTATTTTTAGAATATTCTAAATATCATAAAACAACGTAAACATTCACAACAGATGGGAATAGGGTGTTATTTATAATAGTAATAATAATGTCGTTATGTTATCGTAATAATTAATCGTTACGAATATATCGTCATGACGTATTTATAATTATGTATAAGTAAGATTTCCTTTTATTTACTTTATAATAATTACTCATCGTATTCTCTTCACACGACAATGATAATTATAATAGTGAAGACGATATCAATAATGATAAGAATCGTGTAACCATAATAATGATAATAATAATAGTACCGATGCGTCTAATATACGCGCGTGTCATGTATTTATGTATATATAAACAAATATAATAAGTATATACATATATATGTGTGTATGTG
>NW_017304438.1:6433087-6439911 GCF_001594115.1 Trachymyrmex septentrionalis | reverse complement strand
ATATATATATATATATATATATATATATATATATATACATATATGTATATACTTATTTTTTTAAGAAGGAGATAGAGTCACAATGGCGCTAAACAATGTATGCGATGCAGTCCTTGCTCTTTCTTTTTGTCGTTCTCCACGCGCGATCAGAGTCTCGCTTCTATAAAGTATTTTAGTCAAAAGATCTTAGGAGTAAGTCTTGTAATAGTAGATAATAATAAACGCACGTGTATATACAGTTCTTTTCCATCATCGTTGAATGTCGCGAGAAGTTATTGCGGTTCTCGCGCGTTGCTTATGGCATCGCCCGATGGATGTGCTCCAAGGATTATCTCCTTGAATCTTCTATTTCTCTCTCTCTCTCTCTCTCTCTCTTGCTTTAATTTTATAACATAACAATGAGCTTAGAGCAACGCGTTCAATAACGAGAGTGTACCGAAGATACTTCTCTTTCTCAAATTTCTACTTCTTCGCGAAAGATTTGGATGTTACTTCGTAAAATAAAATCTGGAGAACAATGTGATTCGACGCGTCAGATTTTGATTTTATTATTTAAAGGCTTTCGAACCCACCGGATTATTTATGAACATTTTGAGCGTTTTAGTAATTACTTACCAAAAGATTTTTCATGTATTATGGAACGATAAAGCGAGGATATATCTCGGTTAATTACGAATCGGAGAGCAACTTTTATCGAGAGATTTTCGTTCTCGTATCTCCTTCAGCAGACAAGTGTTTTTCTTGAATACATCTGCTCACAAGCCAATCGTTTTAATGTAAAAAAAGTCATAATATATCAGCGTTTTTTATCATTAATATGTCTAATGATTTTCTTATGAGTCCTGTGATCCTTTAAGCGTCATTTACGTATGATGAAACACGAATCCGGTTCTTCAAATCTGCAAAATTGGATGGGAAGCACACACATACACACATACGCACACATTTCCGATGTATTTATTATATTTTCTGTACGGTTTTCATTCTCAAGAAGATACGTCACATCCACCGGGCAACGCTCGCATGAAAGGAACGAGAGAAACAGAGTCTAAGGCTATAATATTTCTTTTTTTTTTGTTTTTTGTTTGGAAAAGATTAAAGAGTCGCAATCTCCAATGTGTGTTCTCTTCTTGCCGCCCGGTCGTATTCCGGACAGCAATATGCCACGTTTGTCGCGCGTTCTGGAACCCTTATCTATTCATGTAAAACGCCAAACACGACGCTGGCACAGAGCGTAGAAAATAGATTTAATTAAACGACACGCTTTAGACAGGTACAGTTATTAAATAGGGAAATGCGATCACGCCGTGCTTCGCAGATATTGTTGCGCGAAATTATTAGAAAAAGAAAGAGAGAGAGAGAGAGAGAGAGAGAGAGAGAGAGAGAGAGAGACTAAATGAATAATTTAATATTCGTGAGAAATATCCTACACTCGAGCTTCTTGATCGGACAAAATACAACCGAAGCGTTGGAATTTATGACGGAACAAGGGAATCTCTCAATAGAATACGTTAATGGCGATATTAATATATCTATAAGACCTGACTCCTTCATACATACATCTCTCTCGGGACATGTCTTTTCTTTCCTTCATAGTTTTCAGTCGTTCGTTAAAGGGAGCATTAAGATATCTATCTTCCGCGCATCATTTGCAAAAAACAATCGTGCAAGTGATATGCAGGCGAACATTGTACGCCTTAAATAATTGGGTCCACGATGCATACGTACGATGTAAGTTCGTTGTGCCAATATCGGTCAGCACAGTTGCAATTAACTATATCTTTTCAACTATTTAAGCGTCATTGCCGCAGGAAGCTTGATTGAACAGGGATCAAAGTTCCTTTACAGAAATTTTATATTACAAGATAATAATTTGTTACTTATTTTGAGTGTTAAACAACAGAGCTTTTAATACTCAAAATATGTAGTTTAATACCGGGCAATTCATTATTGGAAATTATTTATTTTGAAAATTAAAACCACTGAACAACAGTGCTTTTATTACTCAAAATAAGTAATTTCCAGTATTAAATTGGATTTCTGTAAGCATTGACAAAAATTATCCGTGCAATTGAGTATATTTTCTCGCTTATACGTATATTTCATTACAACGAAAAGGAAGTAAATTTTTAATGAAGATTATCAATTCAAATTAATTTCTTATAGAAATGAGCTAACTTATGGCGTAACTGACTTGCTTCGTACGCACGCTTCACGCATGCCCTCCTTAAAACTCGATATGTACATACGGTTCAGCGATGTATAATTAGCCGATCGCAAGCCGTCGGTAACAAGCAGCCAATGACATATAACGATAGTTACAAAACAATCGTAACAGTACGATAATATACTATATAGATATATATACATACGCGCGCGTATGGGCATGTGTATGTACATATATATACACGTATTCTCTTTCTCGCTGCCCTTATTAGCGATGTACAACACGATAATAATCAGTCGTAACAGGTACATAAAATTGTTTCTCAGAGAAACTCGATTAGTTGCATTCGATGCGACTCGCGAGGGGAGTCCCCGAAAGTTCTATTTCTTCCTTGTTTCTTTTCTTTCCTCGGAATTTTCGCCGATGAGAGAAAGAAAATGATAACGATAATACTAGAAAATACGTTAAAGAAACTTAGTAAGATTCAGTAGACTTTGCAATGCGGCGATAACGATATCGTCGTAAGTTAGGATGTTAAAAGAAAAAGAACGCAGCTTTCCTGACAAATCGTTCCGTATTGCATTTACAATCGGGAAAATTATAAATCGCAAATGTTACTTTCAAATTTCCATAATAATGATAATTATTATACTCTACACTTGAGTCCGATAAGGTCTCTGCTTGTCAAACGAAGCCTGATTCCACGCTAAACGTAAGAACCAAGGGATATGTAATGAGTACGTTATCGAGTTTGTGTAGGGAGCGCAATGTAGTCACGAAGAATCATACACAGCACGATAGTTCAGTCGCTAACAAAAAAAAGAAGAAAAAACAAGGATTATTACAAAAGATCACGCTCAGTTGCACAGAAGCGCGAACTTCTCCCCTGAAAGACGCTTTCGCAGTTAAACGATTCTGTTACGATAATGAGACACCGCTTAAACGGTTTATTTATCACAAATGTGTGTGTGTGTGTGTGTGTGTGTGTGTGTGTGTGTGATATAGGATGAAATGAAGCTAACGCAGAAAATACAGGCTTTGCGTGTATAATATCTAATTATGCGTGTATTATATATGCAGAGGGTTATACGCGATTACATGATAAATTATATTATGCGTGTATCAACAGGCTCTTTGAGAAACTTGGAAAGCTAATTTTTCCTTAATAATAATTTAGACATCTTTTTCTTATTACTTTCACTTTTAAAGATAGTCCAATGACTGAGTCACAAATTAAAACCCTATAAGAATCTATTTTTTAAATAAAATGAATAAGATACCAGTTTTAAAAGCAGATTAAAGGCAAAAGCAAATTTTGGTGGCTAAATAATATTTTTGTGAATCTTACCTACATAGTTTCCAATTCAATCTTATAGTTTGTCGCAAAGCACTGTACATATATAAAACGCATGTATTAGTATGTTATACATTATTTTTCTCACTTTGATGTATATATGGTATAAAGAGTAATTCAAAACGCGCGTTTTACGCATATACGGTGATAACTGTTGCGTGTATTATCTATGGAAGGATATAAAATGTATATCGTGTCGGCACGGTGCTATATTCTCAAACAAATGAATAGGATGTCCGCATACCCAAGTCGTTCTAAGATAGATCAATTTGAAATAATGTCGCGGCTCTCAGAATGAAATTAATTAATTTGATGGGGACAATTTTTTAAGAATTTATATCACGCCATTAAGAAAGCACGAGGAATCAATTTCTTCGTTTACAAGAAGTCACCGAGGAAGACCATTTCTTTAAAAGAAAGGACGACGGCGGAGACGCGCGCGATCGCATTGGATTTATCAAATATTTCTCTCATAAAAGAACAACGTTGGGGATGAGTTTATTTGAGTGTAGGATGTGCGAATCGAAACGCGAGTCGATTGGAAATGATTGGAAACGTCTAAACAAGGCACAAGTCAAGACTGTTATCCGAAAGGTGGATGGTCCGTGAAAGTTCGTGTATGCGAAAGGGAAGTCCTTTAATTCATTTTTCGCGTTCACACTCACGTTTATTACTCTCCTCGCATTCGTAGAACGAATCGCTTCTACAATTAAGGGATAGACGGGAGCGACTTCAATCGCGTTCTGAATCATCATTATCGTGTCACCCTCGTCGTATCGTAGCGCAAGCAACGATCGCAATTGTATATGTATATATAGCGTATGCGTGTTTATTAATTTGACCCGCGTGTCGTATCATTTTCAAAATCACTATAGCGCCGAACGCGTATGCGCCTCGTGTTTCGCGATAGCGATAGTACAAGTGATAACGGTGTAGCGATGATTTCAACGGCGACAGCAGTGACAATGGCAATAATAAGTTTATAATTCAAATGAACAATAATCGCATCGTAATCATAATTATGCAGTAATATCAGATAACCAACACTGTAATGTATATGTATACACGTGTGTATACAGGGTATCCCGGAATTGTGACAGCTTCTTTCATCCGGGAATTCTTTGATCAATTTGAAATCGATTCTTCGATAGAAATGAAATCGATACCTTCGAACACTATAAGCTAATCTTGAAAATTTCATTTTAAGAGTCTTATTCAGTTTTGAAAATTATATTGTGAGAAATCAACGATATGAATACTTGTAAATTTATACATTGAAGGAAAAAGTCGGTGAAGGAATCCATAGATGAAAGGAGTGACGATATTTCTGAGACATCCTGTATATATCGTAGTGTTCCTTTTTTTTTATATATATATGTATATTTATATGTATTTATATATTTATAATTATAATATGTATTATTTATAATTGTGTTTGTTATATTATATTATATATTTCATTATTATTTAACACATTCTTTTGTACAAGTAAATTAATTAAGAATAAGTACAACTTGGTAGCAAAGAGAGATAGAATTATCATTCACTGTATATTTTATATCGTAGTGAGAAGAAAGAGATATATATCTTATTTCATTTATTAATTAATTAATAATATTAATAATATTCTTTCATTACTTTTATTATGTTTCAGACCGTAACACGTTGACGATGCCGCCATTCGGCTTCCGGAGATGCTCTTTGCTTCAAATCTCTCATCTATACTTCTCCTCCTTCCCGGTACCCGATATGATTAGGCTTGCGATCCCCCGCGCTGCTCGCCGACGCTAATTCAGCTCGCGAAGCTCGCTAAAGCGCGACGTCTCGATTTCTAGAGAAGAGGTAGAAAAAACAGCGAAAACGACGACAAAATCCCGCGATACGACCGCGAGCGATTATTACTATAAATATTACAGACGAGAGACGAGAGTAGCCGTCCTCGATTCTGATTATCTTCGGGACGTCACGTGCGACAAAGCGTATTGAGCGCGTGACAGCGCGGACGATCGAAGCGGAAGCGTCTCAACGATCGCGTTCGTTTCTCATATGAGAAAACGTTCATAATTCTCTAACGATTATAACTCCCCGTTAGAATCCACCTCTCGAAATAAGTAACTCGCAAAAATGTAATATATCATTTTCATCACGAAATCATTTACGGCACGTCGTCATTTCGCGATTACGGTTCTCCAGTTTTGCCTCATCCTTGGCCGTTCTGTACCGGTGTCGCCAAATTGACGGCAAGGATTCACTTTCGGCGCCAGGTACAAGCAGAGCTCTATGTTTTCAGATAGGAGCACGAGCACACGATTCAGGTAATATTAACGCTCTTGCACGCAAGGTGTTGCTTTCTTTCAAAACGCATCGTCTCCTCTTTCTTTAATTCTTACTAGCTTGCGCCTTTCTTCAGCATCATTATGATCTACTTATCGGATTTTAATTTCAAATCTATTAGCGGAACTCGCGCAACTTACGGCCCACCATTAGACGTGCCTGCAATCGTTTCAATTTTGTATAGCTCTTTCTAGCAAACCTGTGCGACTGGTTGGAACAAAAGATATGCATAATATGTCTAAATGAGTATGTCATAATTCACTGATGAAATATGTATATATGAATATATATATACATATACGTATTTTGGAATCCTCGTTCATGCGGAATTAAGCCTTTTCTTAATGTGTCTCGTGAAGAAAAGTACTATTCAAAATTACCTCATTTTCGACATATGTAGTCCTAGAATTCACTCTACGATATCACAAAATATATGATAAAACGGAAGTTCATAGAGATCACATATAAGAAGATACATTTCAGCCTGATGCTACGCTGCGTAACACGAGCGAGATTCTCGCGTGATATTATAACCGATAGCTCAGTTTTAACGAAAAACGATAGTAATTATTGAGACCAACTGGACCTGATATAATTGTTATACAATGGGCAAGATTCACCTCAATAACTTAACAGGTAACAAACATCTTGTGTATAAGATCATGGCTGTGCACAGTTCCGTGAAATGGGGATACAACGAAAACGAGATATTTTCTTCGATATTGCACGAACGAGATGGTTGAATGAATCCTCGGAGCAGAACGGCCAAGATAGATTGCGTTTGTAATGACTGTACTTGGAAACAATGCGCGCGCTCGGACGTGCATTTCTTTCGCGCGTTAATTATTTCGTGTGATCGTGACAGACGCGTGCACGCGCGGCAGCGAAAAACACGGTATTCGGATTACATAATGAATAATTAATAATAATGATAATAATAATTAATAATTAATAATAATATATAATATA